>NC_025998.2:48387029-48554254 GCF_000442705.2 Elaeis guineensis
TATTTTCTGTAATATAGGGACATCATTCTCGATTAAGAGAATGTCATCCACATACAACATAAGTAATACAATTATTGAACTATTTGTCCACTTATATTGCAGGATTCCTCTCTGTTTCTAACGAAGCCATACATTCTGATCACTTTATCAAAACATATGTTCCAACTCCGAGATACTTGCTTCAATCCATAAATGGATCTCTGAAGCTTACATATTTTGGACTCATCTATGGATGTGAACCCTTTAGGTTGTATTATATACACCTCTTTATTCAGTTCTCCATTAGGAAAGTTGTCTTCACATCCATCTACCAGATTTCATAGTCCAGGTATGCTGCTATCGCAAGCATGATCCGAATGGATTTGAGCATTGCCACAAGAGAAAATATCTCATCATAGTCAATACCATATTGCTGACGATAATCTTTAGCAACCAAACGGACTTATAGGTCTTCACCTTTCCATCTGCATCCCTCTTCCTCTTGAAGACCCACTTACACCCTATAGGTTTAACCCCTTCAGGTGAACAACCAATGTCCATACATCTTGACCTTTATAGATCTATTTGAATTTTATGGCTTCAAGCCATTTGTTAGAGTCAAACCTCTGCATCGTATCTATGTAGGTGATCGGATCCTCATTGTTCTCATCGAGTTCAATAGGATCTCGTCTCGGATCAAGAAACTTAAGTATCTATCCAGCTGACGCGGTACTCTACCGAATCACTTTAAGGATGTTTGTTCATTGGGCTCCAGATTTTATCTTATCAAATTCGATTTCGATTCAATCATTAGTGTCGTTCTTCTATCTATCGAACTTCATCAAGTTTGATTTTAGAGGCACTTATTCTTTCACTAAAGGATTTTTTTCCAAAAAATATGCCTTACTACTGACAAACATCTTTTGTTCAGTAGATAGGTAAGTAATATCCCCTCATTTTCTTAGGGTACCCT
Organism: Elaeis guineensis; assembly: GCF_000442705.2. NCBI lineage: Eukaryota > Viridiplantae > Streptophyta > Magnoliopsida > Arecales > Arecaceae > Elaeis > Elaeis guineensis. The sequence continues at coordinate 48,387,982 of NC_025998.2, forward strand.
ATGAAATTAACTTATCAGATCTAGGACTGAGCTTGTCAGTTTGTAATCGTTTAACATAAGCCGGACAACTCCAGATCCTAAAGTAAGAGAGGTTCGGCCTACGCCCTGACGATATCTCATATGGTATCTTACTAGCTAACTTGCTTGGTACATTATTGAGTAAAAAATAGATTGTTTCAAGTGCATATCCCCAAAAGAAGATCGACAGAGTTACAAACCCATCATGGACCGAACCATGTCTAATAAGGTTCGATTCCTCCTTTTCGAGATGTTATTATGCTGTGGTGTCCCTGGAGGATCCATTGGGAGAGAATCCCATTCTCTCCTAGATATATCAAATATTCACTGGAGAGGTATTCACCTCTTTGATCAAATCGAAGAGTTTAATATATTTTTTAGTTTGTTTCTCCACTTCATTACGGAATCGTTTAAATATTTCAAATGATTCGGACTTATGTTTCATCAAGTAGACATATCTATACCTAGATAGGTCATCTGTGAATGTAATAAAATAGCTATATCCTCCTCTAGTACATGTGCTCATGGGTCCACATATATCAGTATGTATCAGACCCAGCACATCACTGGCTCGTTCATCTTTTCAATGTGACTTGATCATCTTTTTAAGCAAACAAGACTCACAGGTAGGTAACGATTCATAATCATCTTTATCAAGAATTCTTTCTTGAGCTAACCTATTTATCCTATTCTTGTTGATATGACTTAGCCTACAATGCCAAAGGTAGCCATCTATGACATCATCTATTCTAGGATGTTTATTTAAAATGTACATTACATTAGGCCTAGATACAACATAAATACTATTGTTCAACTGTCCACACAAAATTGTAACACCATTCAAAATGATAATACAAAAATTTTTCTTTATTGATATTTCATAATTGAAATTGGCTAAGAGACCTACAGAAATAACATTTAAAAGAAAACTAGGATGGTAATGACACTCATCAAGAATAATGTAATGAGACTCGAATACAAACTTGATGATTCTTAAGGCTAGAACAGAAACTGATCTTCCATCTCCAACGTTCAGAAATCTCTTGTCATCTCCAAATCTCTTAATGATCTGAAGATCCTGCAACAAATTGCAAATATGAATAGGGCTAGTGGTATCCAATATTCAGGTCATTGTATCAAAAAGAGAGAAATTACAAGGTGTTATCACATAAGTACCTTATCCAGTAACCGATTGCTGCTTCTTCTTTGGCCTGTTCAAGTCAAGAAAAGCGATATACTGAGGATAATTTCTCTTTCAGTGATCTTATTTTTTACAAAAGAAGCACTCTGCCTAACTTTGATCAGCCTTGAACTTGAATTTCTGAAACTGACTCCTAACATCAGGCACCTTCCTATTCTTTTTTTTTCCTAAAGGAATGATGACTATCCAAAGAAGATCCTCCCATTAAATTTACTGTCTCTTTATGGAGCTGGTAACCCTTCTCAAAAGTTTATAACAACCCAAACAGACCATGGTAGTTGACTACAGGTTTCGTCATTCTGATATGACTGAGGAACGGCAAGTAGGACTTAGGTAGGGAGTTCAGGATCGCATCCTTCCCCAACTGTTCGTGTAAGGAGAAGCTGAGTTTGCTTAGTTTTTCAATCTGCTCAATCATGTATAATATATGATCGATAACAAATGCACCCTCCCTCATCCGGGCATTGAAAATGGTGCAACTAGTCTTGTACCACTCAACGTCATCAGGAGGACCAAAAGAATTCCTTAACACTTGAAGTATTTTCTCTGGTTGAGCCTCTTCGAATTTTTGACTGAACTTGTTGTTCATAGAGGCCCGCATAATGCAATGAACCGTCGTGCAGTTGTTGAGTCACTTTAAATAAGTATCTCAGACTGCACCTCGAGCATTGGGAGCAGGCTCCTCAGGTGTCGGATCCGTTATCACATAAAAAATCTCTTATGCCCCAAGACTATCTTTAACTTTCGATATCAATTATTGAAATTCGATCCAATAAGCTTCTCACTGTCCAATAGTGATCGAAACGACAAGTTTGAGGTCATATCTGCACACACAAGGAAAACACAAAATCTAATCAGTATATGAATTTGTTAATCCTAAAAACTTGGATTTTAGTCTAAAGGTTCTCCCACTATTTTATATGAATTGGTAGTCTCTACCTCCAATTCGAGGAATTATCTTAATTTCTTAGTGGGTACTAGAATTCACAGAGACTACATATAAGCCTGAGGATGGCTAGATCAACCCATATGCATCTATGGATAGGTTCTCAATTCATTATTTTTCCAAATAACTTTTAGTATTTAATTTAGCTTCATATTTTATTTCAGTAGGCGATGGGCCTCCACTAAAAGTTTCAATTAAGTCAAACCGTTAATATGAACCTACTCAGTGATTCTAACCAATGAGTGATTAGATTCGAGGATAACTCGATCAATCCAACCATCATCAGATAATTCAACAGAGTTATCATATGATGAATGATAATTCCATCATTCAAAATAAACACCAGACAAATGATGCTTGCAATGTCAATCATAAATAATAGATCCATTACCATTCATCTTAATGAGAGGCTATGATCTAGTTATCACCATAACTAGTTCATTTTAAGAACCTAATAATTTAGAAGATTTAATTAGTTTAGAAAAAAAGAGAGAAGAAAAGATCAATCGGTAGACCACAATCCTCTCACTGACTTCATCAAGTCACTGAATCGGGTTAGGTTATGCTGATTGAACTGGCACCTAGATCAGTCATACTGATCAACCTTAATGACATAGGCTAACTCGAATCACTCAATGATCTAACCAAAACTAGTTCACCAAATTGACTAGATAAGTGAGATCGATGGAAAGATCTGTTATGCTTGTCTTAAACACCATCGAAATGGTCAGGTAAGCCGCTCCCAATTAAAAATCATCGATTGAAATGCCAAACTTATCTAAGACACCAATTGGTTAACTAGTTTCGATTTGACCAACCTAATGATTCAGGTTCAACCACTGAGCCACAATCAAGATCTATTTGATCTAATCAAAGATATGGACTTGATCATTTACAACTATTGTACTAGAGAAATCCTGATTAATCTAATTCAACATTTGGTTAGACTTAATCAATTTCTCTATATGGTTAATTAATTCTTTGATTCTAATCTTAGGTATAATCCAATTAAAGAGGACCTAATTTAAGCTAACTTATGCCTCATATTTTATGCAATGTCATTAGATCTAAATTATAATTCTAGATCTATGGAGTTTAACACTTAATTCTTAATTAAGTTTTGCATCAACATGGTTAAGGTTTTGAAAATAATTTTTTATGTAAACTTTTTACATCAAATCATAAAATCTTTTAGATCAAATTTAAATTTTTATAATTTTAAATCAAAATAATTTTGATTAATCAAGATTAGATGTAACTAGTTTCTTTGTAATTTGCATCACATACAACAACACCTAGGGTTTCAAGATCTACAATTTTACAAGAAAGTAATTTTTTTTTTCACTTTCTTCTTTATGGGACCTCACAGTGGCACCCCTACACATCATGAAGAGCATTCCATTGAATGAAAAAAGAGGGTCATAAAATTTTACTTGCTCCTATGATCGGATGGCCTGGTAATTATCCAATTCGAGTACTTTGCTACTCGAACATCTAATCTAAATAGATGATTATCAGATCTGAAAATAAATTAATTTAGATCTAATCTAAATCATAAATAATCATATCAAATAAAAAAAATTAGATCTAAAGTCATATTAATTCATATCAAAATAATCATGCTTTGATACCAGTTGAAAGAAATATACGGTAGTGCAGTACATGCAATTTAAAAAATTATATACAGTGAAAATAAAAAATTAAATGATTTAATCTTAATCACATGTATAAGATTCTATCTTAGACTATCATATCATAATCTTTGATATAAAAATATATACTTTATATCTAAAAATAAAAATCGCATCGATCTCATCGATGCTAAAATTCTAGATCTAACTATTAGATCTACCATAGGAATCAAAATAAGTTAGAGATCGTTACCAAACAAATTTGATCTTGATGTCCTCTGGTCTAATAGTTAGAGAAGGTATTTCTAAGGTGCTCATAGCCACATGGAGTCATCTGACCTCTACAGGAAGATCCATGCGAAGACAGATACAGATCAGGGACTTAGAGGTGCTAGTCTGTAAGCAACTTCGATAGCTGATTTGTTCCTCCTTCTTCAAGTACCTTGGATACTCCAAAGTAAGAGAGGATCAAGAGGAGGAATAGAGGAGGAGGAGAAGAGGCTCTAGAAATAAAAACCAGCAAGGGATTAATCATGGGACGTCCAAGAAAGAGGACCCCTTTTTATAGACTAGGAATTATGCTTTTCCAAGGAAGGGCACCAAGAGTCAACACCAAAACCTCTTTTTGGCATCTCAAAAAATTTCAAAAAAATTATTAAGATGTGGAGAAAGATTTTAGAGTCTCACATGCTAAAGAATTCTTCAAGAAAAATAAAAAAAATAATATGGCACTAATAATATTCTATATATAAAAAAAATATTTCTTAGTTTACCTCTTATCTCTAATTCGGATCGTATTCAAATTAGGCAAGAGATAATATTATGACTCATCAGCTATTACTGTGTACTCTTATTGGACCCTCTATCATGATGCCAAAAATCACAACCCAAATCCAATTAGGCATGGAGAAATTGGCATGGGTTCAAGAATGGTGCAGGAGATAAGGATAGAGTCCTAATTTGACTTGGACTCTTCATTTCTAATTCAATTCTAATCCAAATCAAATTTGGATTGAACCCACTAAAAGAAATAAATCTAATTTAGTTAGAAATCTAAATATCTCATCAAATTTTTAATCCAATTAAAAATTAGATAAGTCAAAATTCTGATCGAATCAAGATCAAATTTCTCTTGTAATCAGATTTGATCATATCAAACCCAATTAGAGTCGAACTGAATCTAATTCAATTAGACTTGATCCAAAGCTTTTTGCTCAATTAAATTAAGTCAATTAATAATCTAATTACTAATTAATTCTACAAAAATAGTAGAGTCCCAGTCTTAGTAGGACTCTCCCCAAAAGTTCTAGTCTGAGTAAGACTCTTCACTAGAGTTACAATCTAATTAGACTCTTCAGCTCTCAGATCTGACCAAATCTTCTAATGTATATAACTCCATAGGTTCGAACCTAAGCCAGTAGCATAGGAATAACTTTCTATACCAATCAATGTAACCATCTAGCAATGATGACCCAACAACCAAATAGGTCGAAGTATTGCAAAGCAACCTTCTAGAACCTATAGACATATGGTTACCGTATAATTCATCCCTTTAACTCAAATGCTCAAGGTGACCTAGGGTTTAACTGTCAATCCTAATTTAGTCGACCATATTGTATCTCAACCTTTCAAATCCATCTTATGGATTATCCTGGCTAAGATTTTACTGAATTGAAATACACTGATGTATATCTCCTACTAATTCAGAGGGGTCAATTCTATCTTGACCACACCTTGATAAATACTTGACTGAAGTCAGTAGCCTTCCATCACTGAGTTAGAAACTCAGATGGTCTGGTACTAAAGTACAGTGAGTTGCTTATAAGTCATCGTGGTGGTCTCAAGTCAGAGGGATACTTATACCCATACCCTTCATGAGCTAATTTTGATAGCAGAGTGCTCGACACATGATCATGTTTGATGTGAATGTACTTCTACATTCTATCTACATGCCATAACTGAAGTCTTTTTTCTTATAGGATCTTCCAGATTTCATCAAATCTGGGACAGAATAATTTTAAAAAAAAATTATCCTACATTTATTTCAGATCTAAATCTCTAGATCTAATTTTATTATCTGATATTAATTTTAAAATAAATCTAAAAGCATAAGGAAACATGAAATATCTTAAGGGTAATCTGATTACCCTGTAGATGATCGCAGCAAGCCTGAGGTTCTGATTTAGCCACGCAATCGTCTGGCCTCTACCAGTATCCACTCAGGTAGGATCTGGATCATCTTCTCCTCATGACTCTCTGCTCCAAAAATCAGAACTCAATCTGATTAGGAAGATCTTCAAAAGCCTTCCTGAAGTTGGAGTAGCAGCTTGTCGAAAAACTCCTGCAGCTCTTTGTTCAATGCATCACCACACCTTGATCCTTCATCAGATGGATGCCCAACTTCTTAGGCATGAAGAGGGAAGAGGGAGCACCAGGGAGGACATGGAGAAGAGGAGGGGTGGCAGGCTTTTGCTGGGTAGGGAGCAGAATCACTTAAACCCTAGGCGCAGACAGGGTTTATATAGACCCTGCTGCGCTGCGCAATGCCACATCATTCGACCAATCAAAAAATTTAATTTAATCCAAAAAAAATTTGATTGATAGAGTGATGTCATCTGATCACATCAGATAAGAACCCCCACCCTCTCTCCTATGTTGGCGCCAACATTGGATAAGCACAAGGGAGATGGCGCCCAAGAGTTTATGTTGACCAAGACTCCTTTTGATCTTTATCCACTTGGGGCGCAAGCCTTGTCCAATTGTGGCACCCACTTTGGTGCTTATTTTTGGTAGGTGGACACTCCACAAAAAATCTTCAATAACCTCTTACCAAGTGGCCTTCAGTTTAAGACCCATATGTCAAGATTTGACAGATGTCCTAAAATAAAAAGGACAGGTGTCAGGAATTAGCAGGTGTTGTCTTTAATTCATCTCATGAATTAAGACAAGCCTTTTCTGAGCTGGACTGGCTTCAGTCAGACTGAGAGAAATCTTCTCAAGATTCGCTTGATGAGTCAAAACACATTTTGCTCAATCGAGATAGAAAAAATTGTACGAGGAGAAAGTTAGGCTCAATCGTATGCTAGCATGATTTCCTTGAACCTAATTAAATCTAATCCAAATCAATTGGGCTAGCCCAATTGATGACATCCAGATCCTAATCCTTATTAGTGTAATCTAGTTAGGTTCAATTCTGTATGGTAATGAGACATGTCATGATCTTATCATCGACATCATCGAAACTCCTTTCGATGGACTAGAACTCTTCTGATTCAGATAATTAGAATGATCGATCATCAAGATCATTCTAATTACTCCCAAAATCCACCAGTGACACCTAGCAATATATGGTGGCAACCCATCAGAACTGAAGATGAACCTCTCGATGCAGCTACCTATGTGATTGAGTTCCTCTATCATGAGTCCCGACTGAATTAGGATTAAGGTGAACTCGTCAAACCCAATATCAGTCATATGAATCAATCGATCGATCTAAGTCCGATGTGAAACCCTAATAGAAAACTCTTTTCCATTATTTCACTCTGCCATGGCCATGGGCTTAAGGACTCGATCTTTCGATCATCATAGGACTACTCCTCTCATCTACCGAGGTTGATAGATCCCATCTTGGTGCGATCTAGTTCTAACAATGAATGTGCTACAGCCAACATACACCTCAGGATTTCGAATGGCTAGGAGACCAAGTTATGGTGTAGTCAAACTATAACACACTCAAGGTAAACCGTCAATGCACCTCAAGTCAAAGAACTAGGCACACAACTGCAGCATCGAGCTAGTCATCGATGAGAAGGTAGACTTCCTTATGACTGCTCGATATGGTCACGCTTAGTGCTCTCGTTCTCAACAAATATCTGTACTCTCACTTCGGTGTCTACACACCGTAGATGCAAGACACATCTATCCTAAGAAAGTGATCGTACACCAACCTTCCGGATCGATCACCATCCTCGTGATGATCCTATGGTCAGGAGCTGTTTATGAGTTAGTTATGTAAATTCATGCCTTAAATTTTTAACTCTTGAAAATATGAATTGACATTCCTACTAACTCAAAAGATGTATCACAGACATAATATACATAATATGATAGAAGAATAATCCATTTATTGATTTATAGTCAAAATTATAAATTTATCCTTAGATTTGTACAGGAATGTGTTAGTCAATCTGGCATCTAGGGCACACATCTAACAAACTCCCACTTGACCTAATGTCAATTGGCTACATATCTAAGTCCCATCTTCTCAAGGTGGGCTTCGATCTTTTGCTGGCCTAATGGCTTTGTCAGTGGGTCTGCCATATTGTTTGTAGAGTCGACTCTCTTAACCTCGACATAACCTTGTTCAAGGTAATCATGGATCAGATGGAATTGCCGTTCGATATGCTTGGACTTTTGGTGAGACCGTGGCTCCTTAGCTAGGGCTATGGCACCATTATTGTCGCAGTAAAGAGAGATGACATCCGATGACATCACTCCAAGCTTCACGACAAACTTCTTGTATCAGAATGCCTCTTTTGTAGCTTTCGATGTAGCAATATACTCTACCTCTATGGTGGAATCTGCAATCACGGTCTGTTTGGAACTCTTCCAGCTAACTGCACCACCATTGTAAATGAACAGACTCTCAGATGTCGACTTTCGATCATCTATATCAGACATAAAGTCTGAGTCTGTATATCTCTGAATTTGGAGTTCTCCATTCTCAAAGACTAGAAACATATCCTTAGTTCTTCTCAAGTACTTAAGGATACATTTCACAGAAGTCTAGTGCTCTTCGTCTGGATTCGACTGATATCTGCTTGTGACACTCACAGCATAGGCTATATCAGGTCGTGTACATAGCATGGCATACATGAGGCTCCCTATTGCCGAAGCATAAGGAATTTTGCTCATGCGTTCAATCTCCTCAGGTGTGCTGGGGCACATCTTCTTGGAGAGATGAATGCCATGTCTAAAAGGTACTAAATCTCTTTTAGAGTTTTCCATGCTAAACCTTTTTAGCACCTCCTCTATGTACATCTTCTGTGAAAGTCCCAGCATCCTATTTAGTCTATCTCTATAGACCTTAATACCCAGTATAAAGAATGCCTCTCCTAGATCTTTCATAGAGAACTTAGACAACCATACTTTGACTGAGGTCAACATGGGAATGTCATTCCCAATTAGGAGGATGTCATCTACGTACAATACGAGGAAGATAACTGTGCTCCCACTGACCTTTTTGATCACACATGGTTTCTCTTCGTTCTTGATGAAACCAAACATTTTGATTACATCATTGAAACGAGTATTCCAGCTCTGAGATGCTTACTTAAGTCCATAAATAGACTTTTGCAGCTTGCAGACCTTGTGATCATCATTACTGGATGTGAAATCAAGTGGCTGTTCCATATAGATATCTTCCTTAAGATGTCCATTTAAGAACGCCGTTTTCATGTCCATCTATCATATTTCATAATCGAAATAGACTGCAATAGCAAGCAATATGCAGATGGATTTTAGCATGGCTACGGACGAGAAGGTATCCTGATAGTCAATGCCTTCGCGCTGACTATAACCTTTCGCTACGAGCCTAGCCTTGAATGTCTCTACATTCCCATCTGCACCTATCTTTCTCTTGAAGATCTATTTACACCCAATAAGTACAATACCTTCAGGTGGATCTACCAAGGTCCAGACTTGGTTTGAGTGCATCGAGTCAATTTCTGATCTCATTGCCTCTAACCATTTCTCAGAGTCGATATCTAATATCATCTCGTCATAGGTCTTAGGATCATCACCATGAGTCCCATTTTCCATGAAGAATATTTCTTCTATATCCTCTTGTATAGTACCTAAGTACCTTTCAGGAGGACAGAAAATCCTAGTCGATCTACGAGGTGGAAGAGGTTGTGTTAGGACTGGTTCTAATTGATTTGGTTCCTCAGGTTCTTTAGCTCGTTGCTTTTGGGAGACATTCTCCTTAAGCTTAATTATTCTTCCGATGCCACCATCTTGAATAAACTATTTTTCAAGAAAAATAGTATTTCGACTCACAATCACATTATGATCTTTTGGAATATAAAAATAGTATCTTAATGACTCTTTAGGATATCCTATGAATCGAGCTCTAAAAGATCTGAACTCTAACTTGTCCGCCTGCTGTCTCTTGATATGAGCCGGACAATCTCAAATTTTGAGATGATTCAGACTTGGCTTCTTACCATGCCATATCTCATATAGTGTGGAAGGAACGATTTTAGATGGAACCCTATTCAATACATATATTGCTATCATGAGACAATGTCCTCAAAAAACTCAGAGAGATCTGTGAAGCTCATCATGGAACAGACCATATCTAATAGGGTCCGATTTCTCTGTTCTGAAACCCCATTGAGTTGTGGCATTCCAGGTGGAGTCCATTGAGAGACTATGCCATTGTCCTTAAGATAGTCTAGGAACTCCCGACTAAGGTATGCACCTCCTTGATCTGATCGAAGAACCTTAATGGGCTTTCCTGTTTATTTTTCTACTTCATGTCTGAATTCTTTGAACCTTTCAAAGGCTTCAGACTTGTGTTTCATTAGAAACACATACCCGTACCTAGACATATCATCGATAAAAGTAATGAAGTAGACATAGTTGCCTCTAACCGGCACATCAAATGAGCCGCACACATCCGTATGTACTAGGACAAGTAGGTCTGTGGCCCTTTTCCCATGTCCTACAAAAGAAAGTTTGGTCATTTTGCCTTGAAAGCATGATTCACAAACTGGATATGACTCGGAAGTCATCAAACTCAACAACCCGGATTTCTCCAATTTGTTAACCCTATCTTCCGCTATATGACCTAGTCTTAGGTGCCACAGATACCTATCATTTAGACTATCTCTAGACCTTTTAATTTCTATGGCATTCACATTTTGCTCGATATTAAATACAGATACATCAATATGTAGCTGATAGAGACCGTTAATAAGAAAACCATTTGCAACTTTATTATTTTCATAAAATATGTTACAATGGTCCTTATGAAAGCTAATCACATAGCCTTCTAGTGCTAAACATGAAATAGAAATCAAATTTCTGCTTGCTGCAGGCACATAATAACAATCTCTAAGAACTAAATCTAATCCTAACGGTAATTACAAAGGGTAGATTTTCACGGCCACAGCAGCAACTCTTGCTCCATTCCTGACGCGTAGGATCATCTCCCCATCCCTCAGCCTTTTGCTCTCCTCAAGACTCTACATAGAAGTGCATAAATGAGCACTAGAACCAGAGTCAAGCACCCAACTGGATGCAGAAGAAATCATAAGATTAGATTCTAAAATGAGCATACCTCCAGAAGGACCATTCTTCTTGTTCTTCAGGGTGGTCAGGTACTGAGGACAATTTCGCTTCCAATGGTCGTCTGATTTGTAGTGGAAATATTTTTTCTTTTCAGTAGCCTTCTTCTTCGGTTCTGTCTTCTTCTTCTTTCCATCCACCTTCTGCTTCTTTGTAGACTTCTTTTTATTTTCAAAAGATTTTTTCTTGGAAGAAGTCTGCTCCACGGTAAGAACTGAGCCTTTTGAACCCTTCATAGAAAGCTCAGCCGTAACCAACATGTTCATTAACTCGGCCAAGGTACACTGCATCTTATGCATATGAAAGTTCATGATGAACTGACCATATGTATCAGACAAGAATTGAAAGATCACATCAGTCTAAAAATTTTTGTCTAAGATGACATCGAGCTTCTCAAGCTCCTCAAGATCCTTGATCATTGTCAAATAATGATCTTGGACTGATTGCCCATCACGTATTTTAGCCTTAAAAAATCTTTGACAGACTTGATACTTGGCTGCACGACTTTGTTCACCAAACAACTCTTGTAGGTGAGCCAACGTTTGGTGGGTAGTCATAATATTTTCATGTTGGCACTGCAAGTCATCAGACATTGCACCCAAGATGTAGTACCTTGCTTTGTTATCATCATCCATCCACTTTTTCAGAGACTCTCTCTGTTCAGCAGTCGGACGTCCTGGCATGGCAGGTGGGTCCTGATCCAAGACATGGGTCAATTTTTCAAAATCCAGAATAATTCTGTAGTTCCTTAATCAGTCCTTAAAATTGGGTCCAGTCAATCTGTGGGTGTCTAGTATTTTGGTCAGGGGATTGGACGTAGACATATTTTCTGTAGAGAGTCAACAGTTTCTAGTTAAATTTTATAATCAGACTTAACTAATTTATTTAGAAGTTTTATTTTTAAACAAATTAGGCTCTCACTATTTTCTCAGATCCCTACACTCCTTAAGTAGAGATGTGAAAATCTCTGTGATTAGTAATTTCTAGTAGGTGGTGCGGTCTCACCGACTGGCTCATCACCTCACCTAACAGTTATTGATGATGGGTCAACCGATGAGTGGACAACTCTTCTTCAATGATTCTCTAATCATGGTGCACCCAAAACTTGGTCTCTAATTCATGAAGCTCACCGTGTCCGGAATATTGCTCCAATCTTTAGTTAAGTCAAACCCACCATTTGCATGAATTAGATTTCTAATTGGGTCCGTCACCGTATCTGAAATATTGAGCCCAACCCATCCTCTAATTCATAGCATCCAATGCCTAATAGACATGGTTGCATCTTTCCAGCACAACTGAGCCACTGTATCCAATCGAGAACAATCAACCTCAGGAAGGGCCCACACATCCACAATAGTGGAAGACCTTAGATTTAATATTTTTTTAGGAAGATTTAATTTATATCTCATTAAACTTGGCTTGACATAGTCATAACAATTATGACTAACCTAATGGCATGGGTTAGCTCAAATTGTTAGCTACCTCAAATCAGAACTAGATCGACACATATGGCCAGGTAAGTGAGATCGATGGAAGGGATATGCCATTAACTTGACAAGAACGCATTCGAGTCGAGTAGCTCTCAATTAAAAATCAGTCGATCGCATCTGCCCAACTTACCTTAGACACCAAATTATCGAACTAGAACTAATTGGGTTAGCCTACAATCCAGGCTCTAACCACTGAGCCAAATTACGTCTTAACTTGATCAAGTCACATATAAATGTAATTCGACCTTGACCTAGACTTAATCCTATTAGGCTGATCAATTATTAGCTTTCATGATCCCACCTAACCAACTTTTGATTCGGTTTGATCAATCGCTAGACCTAATTGAGCTATCCAAGCCCGAATCCAATTTTATGAAAATGACTTAGATCTAAAATTCTCAATTTTAGACCTAATTTAATTTCATAAGCTTAATTCATTAATTAAGTCTTGGGTTCATAAACAAAATATGTAAAATAAATCCTAGGATTTCAGGATCTAGGATTTTGTAGAAAAGTAAGTTTTGATTTTTGATTAAGGATGAATGCGCAGCACCCCTACACGTCATAAGAACACCCATTAAATGGGAGGAGAGGGCCTTTAAATCCTACTTTGTTCTTATAACCGGATGGCCATGAGGAACACCTTAATCAGAAATATAAATTTAACTACAAAACTAGTTAGATCTAAATTTATATATTACATATATAATTTAAGATCTAACTAATACATGCTTTGCATACATCTCATGTATCAAAAATTGATCTAATTAACATGCTTTCAAATTTAATACATCACATGTAACATCTGAAAAATAAAATTTAAATTGAACTATTCAACATAAAATTTATTCTAGACAGTTACTAGAACAATTCTACAACTAGTCTAGGCATGAAACAGATCAATCTTATGTATTATCTAAATTTTTTTATTTTTTATTTTTGATCTGAATATAATATTTATATCATCAAAAATAGAGAATAAATTAGATCTAAATTATATTTTAATCTCATTAAAACATAAACTTACAAGACTATTCATAGATCAAACTATTCCTAGTCTAGTCATGCATCTCATGCATGTTAGATCTTCTCAGATTTAATTTTAAATATTTTAATTTTAGATCCTATCATATCTGATGTTATATCTAAAATTTTTTAATATCAGATAAATTAAAATTAAAATCAGATTTAAATTAGATCTGAAACTGATCCATCAATCTGGCTCTGATACCAGTTGAAGAAAAAATCATCTTTTTCCTTGTAGGATCTTCCAGATTTTATCAAATCTGGAGTGAAATAATTTTAAAAAAAATTATCCTATATTTATTTTAGATCTAAATCTTTAGATTTAATTTTATTATCCAATATTAATTTTAAAATAAATTTAAAAGTATGAGGAAACATGAAATACCTCAAGGATAATCTGATTACCTTGTAGATGATCGCAGCAAGCCTGAGATTCTGATTTAGCCATACAATCGCCTGGCCTCTACCATTATCCACTCAGACAGGACCTGGATCATCTTCTCCTCATAACTCTCTACTCTAAAAATTAAAACTCAATCTGATTAGGAAGATCTTCAAAAGCCTTCCTGAAATTGGAGCAACAGCTTGTCGAAAAACTCCTGCAGCCCTTTGTTCAATGCATCATCACACCTTGATCCTTCACCAGATGGATGCCCAACCTCTTGGGCATGAAGAGGGGAGAGGGAGCACCAGGGAGGATGTGGAGAATAGGAGGGGTGGCTGGCTTTTGCTGGGTAGGGAGCAAAATCACTTAAACCCTAGGTGCAGACAGGGTTTAAATAGATCCTGCTGCACTACGCAGTACCACATCATTCAACCAATCAAAAAATTTTATTTAATCCAAAAAAATTTTGATTGATGGAGTGATGTCATCTGATCACATCAAATAAGAACCTCCACCCTCTCTCCTATGTTGGCGCCAACATTGGATAAGCACAAGGGAGATGGCGCCCAAGAGTTTATGTTGATCAAGACTCCTCTTGATCTTTATCCACTTGGGGTGCAAGCCTTGTCCAATTGTGGCACCCACTTTGGTGCTTATTTTTGGTAGGTGGACATTCCACAAAAAATCTCCAATAACCTCTTGTCAAGTGGCCTTCAGTTTAAGACGCATATGTCAAGATTTGACAGATGTCCTAAAATAAAAATGGCAGGTGTCAGAAATTAGCAGGTGTTGTCTTTAATTCATCTCATGAATTAAGATAAGCCTTTTCTAAGCTAGACTGGCTCTAGTCAGATTGAGAGAAACCTTCTCAAGGTTCTCTGGATGAGTCAAAACACATTTGGCTCAATTGAGATAGAAAAGATTGCACGAGGAGAAAGTTAGGCTCAATCATGTGCTAGCACGATTTTCTTGAACCTAATTGGATCTAATCCAAATCAATTGGGCTAGCCCAATTGATGACATCCAGATCCTAACCCTTATTAGTATGACCCAGTTAGGTTCAATTCTGTATGGTAATGAGATATGTCGTGATCTCATCATCAACATCATCAAAACTCCTTTGATGGACCAGAACTCTTCTGATTCAGATAATTAGAATGATCGATCATCAAGATCATTCTAATTGCTCTCAAAATTTATCAGTGACACCTAGCAGTATATGGTAGCAACCCATCAGAACTGAAGATAAATCTCTAGGTGCAGCTACCTGTGTGATTGAGTTCCTCTATCATGAGTCCCGACTGAATTAGGGTTAAGGTGAACTCGTCAAATCCAACATCAGTCATATGAATCAATCGATCAATTCGAGTCTGATGTGAAACCCTAATAAAAAACTCTTTTCTATTATTTCACTCTGCCATGGCCATGGGCTTAAGGACTCGATCTTTCGATCATCATAGGACTACTCCTCTCATCTACCGAGGTTGATAGATCCCATCTTGGTGCGACCTAGTTCCTACAATGAATGTGCTACAGCCAACATACACCTCAGAGTTTCGAATGGCTAGGAGATCAAGTTATAGTGTAGTCAAACTATAACACACTCAAGGTGAACCGTCGATGCATTTCAGGTCAAAGAACTAGACACACAACTACAGCATCGAGCTAGTCATCGATGAGAAGGTAGACTTCCTTATGACTGCTCGATATGGTCATGCTCAGTACTCTCATTCTCAATGAATTCCTGTACTCTTGCTTCGGTGTCTACACATCGTAGACTCAAGACACATCTATCCTAAGGAAGCGATCGTACACCAACCTTCTGAATCGATTATCATCCTCATGATGATCCTATGGTCAGGAGCTGTTTATGAGTTAGTTATGTAAATTCATGCCTTAATTTTTCAACTCTTGAAAATATGAATTGACATTCCTACTAACTCAAAGGATGTATCACAGACACAATATACACAATGTGATAGAAGAATAACCCATTTATTGATTTATAGTCAAAATTATAAATTTGCTCTTAGATTTGTACAGGAATGTGTCAGCCAATTTGGCATCTAGGGCACACATCTAACAAAAATAATGTCTCCATACTTCTTAGTTAAGAGGATAACCAACTCATATGGCATGCAATGATCTATACTCGATAATGCTATCGTCCTATTAATAGCATATCATTTTGTTGCGAATATTTTTAAGAACTTAACGACAAATCTTTCTTTGTCGATTAATTATAGTCCTAAGGACTTCATTACAATACAGAAGTTCAAAGATGGATACATTGTAATAAAAATACTAAATAACTTTTATTAATAAAAATTTATATATAATTTACAAGATGAGCACAATCATCTAACAATTGATTTTGGGACACATTTTCTAATATGGGTGGGGGCCGAGAGCGAAGCCGGCCAGGGGGTGGGGATGATGCGGAGTGGGGTGGGGTGGAGGATGGGGGGTGGAAGCTGCGGGGGTGGGGGTGGTGGTGATGGGCCGGGAAGTGACGGTGGTGATAGGGGGGTTGTGGCATGTGGGAGAAGAATGAGGAAAAAAATAAAAGAATTATTTTTTAAAAAATAATAATTTAATAATAATAATATGTATTAAAAATAATAATGATAAATAAAATAAAATAAAATATTTAAAAATAAATTATTTTTTATAATGAAAATAGTTATGTTTTTAAAATAATGATAAAATATTATTTTTAAAAAATAATTTAATACTTTTGCTTGTTATAATTTAATACTTTTGCTTGTTTAGTCTCTATATTTTATTATGATTATGATTTAATGTTTTAACTAGGATTAGCCAAATCTAGGATCTGATCTGGATCCGATCCTGTTTGACTTGGATCCAATCCAGGATCCAGGTTGGGATCCGATCTGAGATCTGATCGAAATTCGATCCGAGATCTGGGTTGGGATCCGATCTGAGATCCGAGTCACGATCTGGATCTGATCGAGATCTGGGTCAAATTCGATCAGAATCCGATCTGAATCCAGGTCGGAATTCGGTTCATAAATGATGGTGAGATAGAAAATGATACATTAGTCGATTATTATGATTCGGATGAGGACCTACAAATTGAAGAAGATACGATATTGATAAGTAGATCTATATTCTTTGTTGAATCTTTTCTTACAATAATGGTATGCAATATAATTCTATTCATTAGTATTTATGTATTTTTCACTATTATTATTCATTATTATATTTATTTTTATGTCAAGTTAGTTATATGTATGGTTTAAGCACTGTAGGTGTGGTGCAAGGAGGGAGACGATCACGTTCAAGTTCTCAGCCTCTCTCTGAGGATGAGCCTTCCCTCATTTTCATTGTCACACCATTGGAGCTGCTAGAGAGTACTATAGAAGCGGATCTGAGTGGTATTTTAATATTTTTTACATAATAAAATTTTATTTTAATTGTATCTGCTAGGTTTATAGATAGCTATTATACTAATAATTTATTCATTATTATTTCGGGCCATTCAGTGTAGGTGGTGAGGTGAGGACGAGGCCCATTGAAGAATCTTATCCTGGAGCATTGGAGATGCGAGCATGAGAGATAGCATCTCCATATTAAGATTCCACCTGACTTCACCACGCCCATTAGGGAATGGTGCGGGCCATGGTGGACTGAGTTGGGCATCATATACTACAGCTATGCCCTTATGATGCTCTTCTATTGGCATCATGTTACACTAGCTTAGGGGAAAATCTTCTATAGCCACTTACAGATAAAATAATATTTAATAAAATATTTAATTAGCACTGTATTCTTATAATATTTGTTATTGGCATATTGTATTTGATATTATTGATTTTAAATACGATTACATGTGGTGAGTTGTGGATGATCATCTATGCTCGTGTTTCAAAGATTACCGCCATCATATTCATCACCACTGGTACGTTGTAGTGCAGGATCAGGGAGTGAAGGCAACACAACAGTGGCCATATGACAGCATCAGTATCGAAGACCGGGGTGTCATATGTCGTAGTTATGAGGACCCGACATATCAGGTTAAGTATCCAATTTTTTTTAGAGTTTAATAATTGAATCATTTATTCTTAAATTTAGTTAGTTAATTACTAATTTGACTATTAACTGTATAGCATGGATGTGTCTGAAATACCGTCAATCGGGTGAGACAGATCGTCTCACACTATGGGGGTTTGAGGCCATTCGCTCGTCATATAAAGTAGATGGTATGTAATTTTTATTTAGCATATTTTAACTCTTTAATTATTTAAAAAAAATTTATTAATTATTCTTAAACTGTAGAGAGATATAGAGAGTGGCGAGCTTTCTGGTAGGATCGAGATCTATTAGTGGACCCACCAGTAACGGTCAGAGGAGTGAATGGTGGGGAGCCAGGAGCTTTATGTAAGTTTTTTTAATTATCTTTTTATTGATATTTTGATTTTCAGTACAAACTTAGAATGCTATAACTTTAATTTTCAGGATAGTATGATAGAGATAAGATCCCAGCCTATCTATGAGGGCTCAATCGTACCCACAAATGAGGAGATCTATGATCAGGTGCTTGGTATGAGACCCTATTATGTTAGGAGGCTAGGGTATGGGATCAGAGCTCTTCCATCCTCACGTTCGTTTAGGACTGACATCCATGCTGCTTGCAATGCCCGACTAGCAGAGATATAGAGACAGATTGTTGAGGATCGATAACGGACTGCTGAAGATCAACAGCAAGCTAATGAATTGGCTGCATGCGTCGACTCCTATCAGTCATTTCAGATGCAGATGATGGAGCGGATAGTGCAGATGGAGCAGATGATGGAGCTGATGAGACAGTAGCAGGTCAGTTCGTCGTGCTTCATCCATTTTTCTTCTCTAGATGCTGATGCTTGATGGCCAGCGACTTATTTCTATATTTTTTATTTTTATTTTGTACCTCTTATAATTATTAAATTTATTTTTTTATAATTATATTCTAATATAATGAAATGATCAAATTTATTTATGGATTTATTATGTAAATTTTTTTATTTTTATTTTATAGATTATAAATATAAAATATTAAAAATATAAATTAAAAATATATATTTATAAATTATTTTTTAAAAAATATTATATTATAATTAGTGATGGAATTATTTATGATGGAATATCCATCGCAAATAACATCACTTGCGATGTATGATTTTCATCATAAATAATTTATTTATTTAAATCTAAAAATATATTTTAAAGTTATTTGTGATGAAAAATTTTTATCGTAAATAATATTTATTTATGATAGAAATATTTATGATGCAAATTTTTTATTATAAAAAAATTAATTTATTTTATTTTTAAAAAATATTAAATTTATTTATTAAATCATTTATGATGAAAATTTTTATCATAAATAATTTTATGTATGATGAAAATAATTTTTATCATAAAATTATCGACTTATGATGAAATTTTTTCATCATAAATAATTTAAAAATAAAATAAAATTTTATCGATAAAAATTTTATGTCATAAAAAATATATTATTAACGATAAAAATTTTATTTTTATTACAAAATATTATCTGTGACCTCATTTTTAGTGATGAAATATTAAAAAATAAAATTTACATTGCAAATAAGTATTTACGATAGAAATTTAGTATTTTCGATACTTTTTTTATGTCACAAATACTCTTTTCTGTTGTAGTGTAATATTTTAAAGATTTTTTATCAATTACATCTCAAATAATAATCTTATAGAAATATAAATCTATGTTGTCAACTCTCACTTCTAACTAGCTCCCAAATAGTATCCATATCCATAATTAAGAATTTGAATTTAAAAAAAAAAATAATGAACTCGATAATTCAGTAAATAATAAATATCTCAACTAGATATTTTAAATATTATTATAAAATATAATATTCAAAAATAATATCATGAATGAACATAAAATATATTTCAAGCTTACTTAAATAAAATAAATATTTTAAATTATTCGTACGTATACATAATCATAAATCCAATTCGACTCAAAATATATATAACTCAATAGTTTTAATTATGACCACACTTATCTCTATAGTAGGATCAGAAATAGTGAACTCAATCAGAGTGTCAATATATAATCTCTATTGATATGGTTAGAAATCAACTTACCATCCTCATTAGTAGGGTTAAAAATCAATGTATAACCCCTATTAGCAGGGTCAAAAAATAACATATAACCCTCATTGATGAGTTAAAAACCAACATTAATCCCTATTAGTAGGTTTAGAACATAGTCAAGTTAAGAGTTTAAAATCCGACCCATATCAAAGCACTTTTACAACATAACATATAAATATTATAATTTCATTTAACATAAATCAACAAACCATGATATTTTATAAATCACTTTTTGTTCAAAATATAGTTTCATAAATCATATATAATTCAAATACTGATTATTTGCTTTCAAAATAAATTATAAAATATTTTGAAAAGATGGTTCATTACTTATTTTTCATAGAAGACTGAACGAACAAATCTACCAACCTTGAGAGAATTCTTCAAAACCTATTATTTTTATGGTTCCTAGTCTTAAAGAAGATGTTAAACTCTTTAACCCTTTCAACTGAAGATGACAGGAGTGAGTGGAGATGATGTCCTTCAAAAAAGTTTTCAGCTAAAAATAGTCATAATTTTCTTAGTCATACGGGGTTACATCCTTCTTTGCAGAAATTGTATAGAAACTTCCGCTACCAAAAAAAATAAAAATTTTCAACTGGTTAGTATTCCACAATAGAATTTTAACAGAAGAGGTTTTAAAAAAGAAGAAGTCGCAAGGGCCAGTTATATGCATCATATGTGCAGAAGCTGAGGAAACAGCAAACCATCTCTTTGCAAGATATTCCTTCACTCGCTTAGTCTGGGCTCAGCTTTTAGAAGCATTACATCTCCCTCCAATCTCTGATTTCAGTGAAGATCTTTGATCTACTCCGAGAAACACTATATCAAGTAAGATAAATAGACACACAAAAGATTGTCTATTAGCTACTGTCAACTGATGCTTGTGGTTAAAAAGGAACAATAGAGTTTTTAAAGGAGAAGCGACGTCTCCCATTTCTATCATCCACCATACTATTTTTCTACTACAAAGCTGGACATCAACAACACAAAGAAGAGTCAAGCCGCAATCCTGGTGATGCTGGAAGGACTTAGAAGATTCCGGGCCTCCTATCGACTGTTATAATTTTGACAAAAAAAAGGAAAATAACTCGCTAAAGGGTGCAATCTCATTTCATTTCTTTGGTCTCTACGGTAGGCACATTTCTTGCTTGAGAACTTTGATGTGACCACATCCTCAATGTTGGTTTTGGTCCTTTTGAATGGGAACTCTCTTGCCTTTGTATCTATGCAACATTTTGAGCCAATGGTTTTGCCGAACGCTGATGAAATCTCATCGTCAATGTTGGGACCAAAAATAAGCCCATTTGTAAATACTAAATCTATTTTATAATAAGTTGCTAGGTGGATCATCCTCTCTTTTTCATCAAAAAAATTATATTTTTATATTAATTCTAATTCATAACTAAATTAAAATAAAATCTCAAATCAAAATTCCACTTAAGGTTGGACCAAAAAATTAGGTGTTTTTTTCAAATTAGATTTTTAAGGTAAGATCAAACAAATCATGAAAAATGGGTCTCTAGTTTCATAAATCTAAAAGAGAGAAAAATATTGAAGAGAGAGAAATAATCTAAAGAGAGAAGATAGAGAGAGAAAATAAAGAGAGTGGAGAGAGAAAAAGACTAGAGAAAAAAGAGAGAGAAGATAGGGAGAAGAAAGATTTTTTTTTCTTTCACAGAATAGAGGACCCACATCGTCTTCTTCTTCCTCTCTTTTTTCACGAAACAAGAAACTCCCCTTCCTTGTTTCGGATCAAGGGAGCTTCTCAGCCCCCCCCCCCCCAGCTAGCAGCACCCATGGCCGGAAGAGCAGGCTCTGACAGTGACCACGACCAGGGTCCAGTGTTCAATGGCAGTTCAGGTGATGGAAAATAAAAAACGAATACGAAAATAACGAATTCAGAAAAACAACAATTTTCAAAGGATTTTCGATAGAAAATTTAGCAAAAATTCAAGATTAAAACTCATAAAGATTGAGGAAAGATAATGAAACATATTTACCTAATTTTTGGATGAATTTAATCTGATTTTTGGTGGCCAAATAAGATCAAACTACCAGTATTTTGAAAAGAAATTAGGGAAAAGGGGC
Source organism: Elaeis guineensis (assembly GCF_000442705.2). Lineage (NCBI taxonomy): Eukaryota > Viridiplantae > Streptophyta > Magnoliopsida > Arecales > Arecaceae > Elaeis > Elaeis guineensis. The sequence continues at coordinate 48,410,264 of NC_025998.2, forward strand.
AGCCAGTGACGTGAAATTTTGGTAAGGAAAAATTGAAAGAATTGAGGCCTTTAAATAGACCTTTAATGGCAATAATGTAGAGTTTGATTGATTCTTTTTTTGATCCTAATATTTTTAGAATTTTAAATCAGAAAAGGACTTATTCGGGAGTTCTTCCATGCGATTCCCCTTTCCATGGAATTATGTGCATCGCATGTGCTGGCCCAAATCTCTCTTTTTTTTTTTTAATTTTGGGTATTACAAAAATTTAGCAAAAATTCAAGATTAAAATCCATAAATATTGAGGGATGATAATGGAACATAATTACCTAATCTTTAGATGGATTTGATCTGATTTTCGATGGCCAAATAAGATCAAACTACTAGTATTTTGAGAAGAAATCAAGAAAAAGGGTAGCCAGTAATATGAATTTTTGGTGAGGAAAAATTAAAAGAATTGAGACCTCTAAATAGATCTCTAATGGCAAGAATATAGAGTTCGATTGAGTTTTTTTTTTTTTTAATATTTTTAAGATTTTTAATCCGAGAAGAACTTTTTTGGGAGTTCTTCCATGTGATTTTCCTTTCCATGGTAATTTCAGCACGTGCAATCATGTGCTGGCCCAAAGCACTCTGTTTTTTTTTTTTTTTTTATAATTTTGGGTATTACACATATGTTTTGACTTCGTCAAAATTGATCCATATGGTACTTAATTACCGCTGTCTTTTGAGCTGCCTAGATGAGGTATAAATAGAACCTATGTTATTAAAATAATCCTAGGAAACTCTAAAGTGCCTTCCTTACATTTTTCCTGGGAGATTAATAAGATCTTCCGTGGATAAGGAAGGATGTTGTTTAGACTAAAGGCTTGTTTAGTTTGTTACAAGTAGGCTAAGCAGACGTCCACTTTGTTGACGGGACCATGGTTCTTCTTGGGCTGAAATTATCTAGCGCAAATTCTGTCCTTTGTGGGCCATGGTTGGTTTTCTGTGGTTTTTCCATATATGTTGTTAGTATTTCTATTCTTTCAGTTGCTTTATTTTGCTATTTTTATTGAGTTGTTGGTTGTCATATGAATCTTATTTATAGCTTGGCTAAGAAGGAAAGGGAGCACTTCCTAACATCTTCCTAATATCTTTTAGTCAAATGATGCATTTCCAGGGAAGCCTACCCTATTTTAGAAGCCTCCACCACCATTTTGCAAACTAGTGCCACACTAAAAACATTTTAGTCCTTTACTGGCAAACCTCTTCCTCCTTTGGCATGCGCCCCGAGCTCTCTAGTTACCCAGACAGTGTCCCCCCTTCAACAATGCCTCTTCCCCTTCATAAAAATCTCCTCCCGATATCGTCTATTCTCTTTCTGACTCAAAACAGCAACAAGAAGGCTAACAAAAAGTAGGCAGTGCAATAAGGACCGAGTTCACCAGGGTAAGCCCATCTCCTAAAGCTAGGAACCTTGCCTTCTTCTTCTCCACCCTTTCGATAAGCACCTCCTAGTCCTCTTTACAGGTCTTGGGAAAATAATGAGGGAATCCAAGTAATTTAGATGAAACTGCTCTCCTCAACATCCAAACAAAAATGACATGACAATGTTATGGTATGAGAATGCGTAATCAAGCTTCCCTGCACCCATGGTTCTCCCTTGTAACAATTCTCAAAAATAATGACTAAAGACAACAAAGCTGTAAGAAAACAATGTCACCTTTGTCTTGTGGCAATGGTGGTGTGTTGGAATCTTATCCAGTTCTAAGTAGTCTGGGAAGAATGGAACTTGTTCGCTGAGCTATCACCGTTGGCTATCCAAAATGGCATCTAGTGTAGTCTGCAGAGTCCAGGTTTGCTTGGCTAGCAAATGTTATTTGGTGGTCCAAGTGATAAGCTCTCTCAGGCAATTCCAAACCAGAGGAAGAAATGGGAGAGGTCCTATCACGCCCTCGACCCGAGATTATGAATCAAGGGTCACGGCAACCGCAGCATACTCATGAAGAACTCTCTCCATAAGCATGTAAGGCATCTCATCACGATATCAATGCATCACAGTGGAATAAATTCAAATAATTATTATTCAACTTTAATTCAAATAATTAAATCAAATGTCTTACATCCAATAAATTTTTTTTCTAAAAAAAAAAATAAAAACAATAGATCTAAGTTCAATTGAAGTTGACAATGCTAATCTCGCTTCTAAAAGCTCTGTCCCAATATTTCGTCCCACGCTCGAAATTAATTATCTGAATCTGAAAAATAGAAAGAAAGGTAATGAGCTAGACAGCCCAGTAAGTAACAAATATCTCAACTAGATATTTCAAATATTATATAATTTTCAAGAATAATGCTGCAAATAAACATAAGAGTATATTTCATGCTAATTTAATACAAACCAAATATTTTCAAATATTCACATATAATATAATCATAAATCCGATTCGATTCAAAACACTCGTAACTCAACAGCCTTGACTATGACCAACGTTTAACCCCCATTGGCGGGGTCCACAGAATACCAGCGCACAACCCCCACTGGCAGGGTCCACAAATACCAGCGCACAACCCCCACTGGCAGGGTCCACAAACACCAACGTATAATCCCCGTTGGCGGGGCCCACTGAAACATAGTTAGGCTGAGAGCATAAATCCGATCTATAACAAAACACTTTGTACCATAATATATATCATAATCTTTCACTAAATATGTGCATAAATCGATATACCATAACATTTCAAAAGTATTTTTCTTTAAAAACATAATTTCATAAATCATGCATAATTTCAAAGAATAATTATTTATTTTCAGAACAAATATGGAATATCTCGAGAAGATGATTCATTACTTACCTTTCACGGAGCACTGAAATGAACAGATCAACTAACTTCTAGGGGATTCTTCCGTGCCTATTATCCAAAATTATATTTTTACATTAATTTTAATTTAAAATTAAATCTAAACAAATCCCAATTCAAAACTTCATTTAAAATCGACTCTTTTCTAAACTCGATCAAAATCATCAGATGAGACCTCCCACTACGCTAATCCTAAAAGGATAACTTTAGAGAGAGAAATCCATTAAGAGAGAGAGAAACAAGCTAGAGAGAGAAAATCCTAGAGAGAGAAAGTCCAATTCCAAAGAGAGAAAGTCAGGGTTCAGACAGAAAGAAGAGAGAGAAACTCTCTCTCTCATCAATTTCTTTTTATTTATTTATTTATTTATTTGTTCATACATATATATATATATATATAAATATATATATATATATTTATTTATTATTATTCTTTTCTTTTCTTTTCTTTTTCTCCTTTTTCTTCTTTTTCTTTCCTTTTCTTTTTCTCTTTTTCCTTTTTTTTCTTCTTTTTTTTTTCTTTTTCTTCTTTTTTTTTTCTTTTTCTTCTTTTTCTTTTTCTTCTTTTTTTTCTTCTTTTCTTGGTTCTTCCCGTGCCGGAACAGGGGACCGATGTGGCCCATGTTTTGCTGGGCCGTTCAGGCCACGGCCGCCGCGGCGAAGGCCGACGGCCGACGGGGGCCACCCCCCCCGGTCACGGAGGAGCGTGGCCGGCGATCAATTCCGATCGCCGGCGCCGGAAAATTCAAAGAAAAAAGCTCAAAAACAGGGTCTCTTTCCCGTTCGGAAATCGGTGACTCTCGTCGCCGGCAGCCGCGCACAGAAGCATGGGAGGAAGGAGAAGAAGGAGGGAGAGAAGAAGGAGACTCACCTCAGCCTCCGGAGACCTCGTCGGCGGCAAATCACGGCGAGAACAAGGCAAGGGATCGCAGCTCTTCTTCGGGAAAATCGGAGAGGAAAAGAGGGGACAAGAGTCGATGGATCGATTCTAAAGAGAGGGGGTCTTCTTATAGAGAGTCCTAGGACTCCGAGGGGTCCTAGGATTCCTGATTCGCTTGGGTTTCACCGGAAAAGAAGACTCCTACCGGGAGTCTTCTTCTCGGTTTTTTTTTGAACCCCTGTTTTTTTTTTTTTTTTTTTTGGGCTATAACATTCTTCACCCCTAAAAAGAAATTTCGTCCTCGAAATTTTTCATACCTGTCACCATTGTATTGGAAGCCTGTGGATTCTGTTGAGTAAGCGCATAAACTCTTCCCTGGGTTTTAGAAATCTGTCCGCCATCCTTATGTTGTCCTTCATGAGTTTTTTTGCTAGCTTGATTTTCAGTATTTAGCGGGCAGCTAGCAATTTTATGATCTTTCTGACCACATTTGAAATAAGCACTGGTATTCCAATAGCAATCTTTATCTGCATGATTTTTGCCACATCTGGAGCACGGCTTACCATCAATCTGTTGAGTCTTATTGTTTACTGTTCCCTTAGCTGATCTTTTGATGTTTTTATTATTCTGCCCTTGTGTATCATTTGATCTTGCTCTCTTTCTTTACCTTCTTTCTCTTTCCATGCGTTCTGCATTGACTTCCCTTTCAATTATCAGTGCTTTGTTTACCACATCTGCATAAGTTGTCAATTCATATGGAACCACTTGTTTTCGAATCTCAGTTCTCAGTCCCATCTCAAACTTATGAACACATTCTTGCTCACCATCCACTAATCTCGGAACAAATTTGGCTAACTCTGTAAATTTTGCTTCATATTCAGTCACACTCATACCTTTTTGCTTCGAATAAATAAACTCTTGCTCTTTCTGGATCCTTATACTCCGAGGAAAATACTGATCATAGAATGCAATTCGAAATCTTTCCCAGGTAAGTATTTCACCATCTTGTTCATACTTGCGCTGTAGGCGCTGACACCAGTTGTATGCTTCTCCTTGTAGTAAATAAGCTGCATATCGAATCTTTTCTTCATCAAGACACTCTTGGACAGCGAAAGCCTTCTCCATCTCCATTATCCAGTTATTAGCCTCCAAAGGTTCAGTAGTCCCCTTGAAAGCTGGAGGAGCAAGCTTTTTAAATTCTGAAATATTGTTCCGTTGTACTGGTTGCTCTCCATGTCGTGGTGGTGGATGCTGTTGTTGTTGTATATCTCGTTGTATCTGCTGTTGTTCAAACATTTGCTGCTGTATTTGTTGTTGCGCTTGTACCATCCTGATTAGGGTCTGCATTAACTGAGCCATATCTGGTTCTTGACGTGCTCTCGAAGTACTCCCATTAGGATCTACGACTCCTTCCTCCTGAGGGGTGCCACTGGTCAGATGGGGAGTGCTACCATCCCGTGGTTGTGATGTCTCTCTTGCAATTTCTTGAGTAGTTCTTGTCATTCTACGGGGAGGCATGATAACCTTGTAGTAGTAAAACCTTATTAGATTCATTTATCTATTTGTTAGGATGGGTTTATTATGATGCTCATACTCTAACGTCCCAATATTCCTAATGTCTACCCACCTACACTCATACTATGTTAAATTCTATGTGTCATAATTTATCCACTTATGCTCTGATACCATATTAATTGTCACGCCTCCGACCCGAGATTATGAATCGAGGGTCGCGGCAACCGCCGCATACTCATGAAGAACTCTCTCCATAAGCATGCAAGGCATCTCATCACGATATCAATGCATCACAGCGAAATAAATTTAAATAATTATTATTCAACTTTAATTCAAGTAATTAAATCAAATGTCTTACATCCAATAAATTTTTTTTCTAAAAAAAAAAATAAAAACAATAGATCTAAGTTCAATTGAAGTTGACAATGCTAATCTCGCTTCTAAAAGCTCTGTCCCAATATTTCGTCCCACGCTCGAAATTAATTATCTGAATCTGAAAAATAGAAAGAAAGGTAATGAGCTAGACAGCCCAGTAAGTAACAAATATCTCAACTAGATATTTCAGATATTATATAATTTTCAAGAATAATGCTGCAAATAAACATAAGAGTATATTTCATGCTGATTTAATACAAATCAAATATTTTTAAATATTCACATATAATATAATCATAAATCCGATTCGATTCAAAACACTCGTAACTCAACAGCCTTGACTATGACCAACCTTAACCTCCATTGGCGGGGTCCACAGAATACCAGCGCACAACCCCCACTGGCAGGGTCCACAAATACCAGCGCACAACCTCCACTGGCAGGGTCCACAAACACCAACGTATAATCCCCGTTGGCGGGGCCCACTGAAACATAGTTAGGTTGAGAGCATAAATCCGATCTATAACAAAACACTTTGTACCATAATATATATCATAATCTTTTACTAAACATGTGCATAAATCGATATACCATAACATTTCAAAAGCATTTTTCTTTAAATACATAATTTCATAAATCATGCATAATTTCAGAGAATAATTATTTATTTTCAGAATAAATATGGAATATCTCGAGAAGATGATTCATTACTTACCTTTCACGGAGCACTGAAATGAACAGATCGACTAACTTCTAGGGGATTCTTCCGTGCCTATTATCCAAAATTATATTTTTACATTAATTTTAATTTAAAATTAAATCTAAATAAATTTTAATTCAAAACCTCACTTAAAATCGACTCTTTCCTAAACTCGATCAAAATCATCAGATGAGACCTCCCACTACGCTAATCCTAGAAGGATAACTTTAGAGAGAGAAATCCATTAAGAGAGAGAGAGAAACAAGCTAGAGAGAGAAAATCCTAGAGAAAGAAAATAGAGAGAGAAAGTTCAATTCCAGAGAGAGAAAGTCAGAGTTCAGACAGAAAGAAGAGAGAGAAACTCTCTCTCTCATCAATTTCTTTTTATTTATTTATTTATTTATTTATTTGTTCATACATATATATATATATAAATATATATATATATTTATTATTATTATTATTATTTTCTTTTCTTTTCTTTTTCTTCTTTTTCTTTCCTTTTCTTTTTCTCTTTTTCCTTTTTTTTCTTCTTTTTTTTTTCTTCTTTTTTTTTTCTTTTTCTTCTTTTTCTTCTTTTTCTTCTTTTTTTTCTTCTTTTCTTTGTTCTTCCCATGCCGGAACAGGGGACCGATGTGGCCCATGTTTTGCCGGGCCGTTCAGGCCACGGCCGTCGCGGCGGAGGCCGGCGGCCGACGGGGGCCACCCCCTGGTCAAGGAGGAGCGTGGCCGGCGATCAATTCCGATCGTCGGCGCCGGAAAATCCAAAGAAAAAAACTCAAAAACAGGGTCTCTTTCCCGTTCGGAAATCGGCGACTCTCGTAGCCGGCAGCCGCGCACAGAAGCATGGGAGGAAGGAGAAGAAGGAGGGAGAGAAGAAGGAGACTCACCTCAGCCTCCGGAGACCTCGTCGGCGGCAAATCACGGCGAGAACAAGGCAAGGGATCGCGGCTCTTCTTCGGGAAAATCGGAGAGGAAAAGAGGGGAAAAGAGTCGATGGATCGATTCTAAAGAGAGAGGGTTTTCTTATAGAGAGTCCTAGGACTCCGAGGGGTCCTAGGATTCCTGATTCGCTTGGGTTTCGCCGGAGAAGAAGACTCCCGATCCTACCGGGAGTCTTCTTCCCGATTTTTTTTTGATCCCTTGTTTTTTTTTTTTTTTTTTTTTTGGGCTATAACAGGTCCACTTGCGCCTGAGGTGTCCAACGAGTCCAACAACAAGTCCAATTCTAAGCCCATTGAGCAAATCCGCCTCTCCAAGCCAACCAAGTCCTATTTGGTGAGTACCTGTCAGATTTCTCCCTACTCCTTGCGAGAGAACAAAGGATTGGAGGGCTCCGACAACTCATCGTTCTGTTTAGTTTCAGAGTGGGCTAACATGCGAAAAATACACACAAAAAGATAAAGGTGAGAATATTCCTACACTTTTTTGCTTTAGATTAAACAGTTCCAAGATAGAATAGAATAGTTTGCAAGCACAAATTCTCTGCAGTGCATTGGCCGCCCTATAGAATATTGTGTACGCCCTCACGGCTGCCAACAGAACAAGAAGAAGAAGGACGGCTATTGAACGATACGGTCCGCAAGCATGTACCGTATCATACACACTGCATATTGTTTGATGGCTATCTATTTTTTGTTGATGGTCATTAAAAGCAGCACAATATTTTATGGTGCATCCGCATGCTAGCTTGAGATGAAAAGGATAAAAAAAGATGGAATCCAATGCAGCCCAAGGCCTACAAAAAAAAAAAAAAAAAAAAAAAAAAAAAAAGCAGCTTCAACCTGAAAGAGAAAGTCTTTGTACACTACATATAGTATAATAAAATTGATGTGGAGCACACCACGAATCACATTAGAGCACGTAGCATACTTAATGATAGGATAGATATTTAATACAACTTAGTTTTTCTTTCTGTCGTTTAGCTTTTTCTTTCTCCAATTTTTAGTGGCGAAAATATTTTTCCCTCCGTAGAACAAAAAAAAAATAGTACTATTACCTTCTGATACCTTGTATGACTTTCTGTGAATATATATGACATTCTGAATAATACATATGATTTTCTGTATCTTTATGACATCCTGAATAATATATATGACGCCATAATGTCTTGTATGACTTCTTGTGAATATATATGACATCCTAAACAAGATATATGACTTCGCATAAATATATATCATATTCTAATTAATATATATGACCTCCTGATACCTTATATGACTTTCTGTGAATGTATATAATATCTTGAACAATATATATGATTTTCTATTAATATATGTGATATTTTAAATAATATATATAGCCTTTTAATGTCTTATATTATTTCTTATGAATATATATGACATCCCGAACAATATATATGACTTCCTGATATTTTATATAATTTTCTATCAATATATATAATATTAAAAAGTTATATAAGATATATATGACATCAAAAAATTATATAAGGGATATATAACTTCTTGATGTCATATATATTAATAAGAAGTCATATAAGGTGTTGGGTATAAAATACCCACAGTCGAAGTCCTCAGTGGAATCGACTACATGACAACTCCGCCCGAACTCCTACGGGAGTCGGGCTCCGTCACCGACAACTCCAACAGCTACGAGCAGACTTCGCCCGGACTCCTACGGGAGCCGGGCTCCGCCGCCGACATCGACTACGGGACAGCTCCGCCCGGACTCCTAGGCCTCGTCCGGACTCCTACGGGAGCCGGACCTCCCCTCTGACTTTAATTGCAGGAAAACTTCGCCCGGACTCCTACGGGAGCCGAGCTCGATCCTCAACGTCAACTGCTGGCAAGCTTCATTCGGACTCCTACGGGAGCCGGACTTCGCCCTCGACTCCAACGGCTGCAAAACAGACTGCGTCCGGACTCCTACGGGAGTCGGACTCCGCCGACGACTTCAACAGCAAGGGGACTCCGCCCGGACTCCTACGGGAGCCGGGCTCGGTCCTCAACGTCAACTGCTGGCAAGCTTCGTCCGAACTCCTACGAGAGCCGGACTTCGCCCTCGACTCCAACGGCTGCAAAACAGACTGCATCCGGACTCCTACGGGAGCCGGACTCCGCCAATGACTTCAACAGCAAGGGGACTCCGCCCGGACTCCTACGGGAGTCGGGCTCGGTCCTCAACGTCAACTGCTGGCAAGCTTCGTCCGGACTCCTACGGGAGTCGGACTTCGCCCTCGACTCCAACGGCTGCAAAACAGACTGCGTCCGGACTCCTACGGGAGCCGGACTCCGCCGACGACTTCAACAGCAAGGGGACTCCGCCCGGACTCCTACGGGAGCCGGACTCGGTCCTCAACGTCAACTGCTGGTAAACCCCGTCCAGACTCCTATGGGAGCCGGGCTTCACCTTTAACCTTGATTGCAGGAAAACTTCGCCCGGACTCCTACGGGAGCCGAGCTTCATCCTCGACTCCAACGGCCGCAAGACAGACTGCGTCCGGACTCCTATGGGAGCCGGACTCCGTCGATAACTTCAGCCGCAAGCAGACTCCGCCCGGACTCCTACGGGAGTCGGGCTCCACGGCTGACATCGATTACAGGACAGCTCCGCCCGGACTCCTATGGGAGCCGGGCTCTGTCCTCAGCGTCAACTGCTGGTAAGCCCCGTCCGGACTCCTACGGGAGCCAGACTTCGCCTTTAACCTTGATTGCAGGAAGACTTCGCCCGGACTCCTGTGGGAGCCAGGCTCCGTCCTCGATTCCAACGGCTGCAGACAGTCTTCGTCCGGACCTCTACGGTGGCCGGACTCCGACCACTGCCGAACTTCAGCCGACAGATCTGCACTCCCAGGCCACAATCACGGCCATGATTCTGCTACATTTCCTGCGGTGGATTCCACGCAGCTCCACCACTCCCTGACAGGCCACAGTAACGGTCGCAGCCCTGCTCCACTCTCTGCGGCGGACCCTGCGCGACCCCATTACTCTCTGATAGGCTGTATCAACGGCCATGATTCTGCTCCGCTCCCTGCGGTAGGTGCTGCGTGACTCCACTACTTCATGGCAGGCCGCAATAACGGCCACGATCCTGCTCCACTCCTCACAACTGATTCCACGTGGCGAGCTACGGCGATAGCCACGATTCCGCTCCACTACCCTTCGCAATAAAGTCCCCCTGACTACGAGCGGCCCACTACCAGATGGTTACCAACGTCGCCATCAATCCGTTACCTCCTCCGCCTATAAAAGGGGGACTCAGATACGTTATTCTATAAGCTCATTTTCTTATCTCAAAACTCTGCTAAATTCTCCGTTCAAGCACTCCATTCTTGTTAAGGCAGAGAACTAACTTGAGCGTCGGAGGGTCTTGCCGGAGCAACCCCACCTCCGGTTTAGACTTCTTTTGCAGGTCCTGGCGGTGACCGTAACTTCCCCGACTCCAGCTTCTCCGGCGCAAGCAGATTTTTGCACTAACAGGATTGGCGCTAGAGGAAGGGTCGAACCTCCGCAGTACCCTTGTTCTTAAAGGAGCGCTCAACGGATCCACTTCCGGCCATCTTTTTCGGCATCCACTCCTCCTTCCCTCATCGCCTTTGCACAACTGCCTCCGGCTATGGTCACCGATAAGGAGTGGCCGGATGATCGGCCCCTGCCGGATTCCGTCAATGCCATCTCGGGGGAATCCCGGCAAAAGGCAACCAACATACCAGCTGCATCCCCCAAGCGGTAAAAAGTTGAAGAGCCCATAACTTTCACCGAAGAAGACACCCAGGGAGTCCAATTCCCTCATAATGATGCGATCGTAGTTTCTCTGAATATAGCAACTTACGACGTCCGTCGCATTCTCATCGACAACGGAAGTTCGGCCGACATCTTGTTCTACGATGCCTTTTCAAGGATGTCCGCTCTTGGCGGTCATCTGAGACCGATTTGCTCCCCCTTGATAGGGTTTACCGGTGACGCCGTTCCGACGGAGGGAATGATAGCTCTGACTGTGGCCGCGGGTCAGCATCCAAAGTAGTCCAGGGCTCTGGTGAATTTCTTGGTGGTAAAGGCGCCATCCGCTTACAATGCAATCCTTGGCCGACCCAGCCTCAATGCTCTCAGAGCTATTGTTGCTCCTAGATTGATTTTGATGATTACAAAACAGATTGAAGGGATACAAACAATTGAAAAAGTCCTTGTGCTCTTCAAGGGCAAAATCGTAATTTCACTAAAATCCTGATTTGATAGTACCATTTGGTAGAACAAATGATTTGAAATCTATTGGTGAAAATTTCATTGTGTTTGGACTTATATTTTTGAAGTTATGAAGGTTTGAAGTGCATGAGTCGACTCATGAGTCAACTCATGGCACTATGAGCTGAATGGCACGCAAAAAATTCTCATGGCACGCTGGATTTTTGGCTTGGCACGACCTGTGAGTCGACTCATGAGTCGACCCACAAGGCATGAGTCGACTCATGAGTCGACCTCTGCTGATTTGGGCCAAAAAATCCAGAAATCCAAGTTTCTGGTCTTTGTAACAGAAGTCGACTCATGAGTCGACTCCTGATGCATGAGTCGACTCATGAGTCGACCCCTGCGACGGGAAATGTCAGCAACGGCTATTTTTTTGCCCGTTTTAATTGCCTTTTATGCTTCCTAAAAGTCCTCTAACGGCTCTTTATCTGCCTAAATTATTTTCTCTTGCTACTAATGCCATAAAATGCTTAAAATGGTGAAAGGAAATTGCAGATTAAATAGCAGATCAAATTGCAAAGAAAAAGTGTGGCAATCGGGAGATCAAACGTGAGATCAAAAGAGAAGAGAGGATCCTAAATCTGAGATCAACGAAATATTCAAGAAGAAGAGAGAGGATCCACAATATTCAAGAGAGTTTGTGAAAATGAAAAGCAAGAGCATTCAAAGAGAGAATCTTTCAAGTCGATTGTTTTCAACCTTGATCTAGAGATCGTTCAAAGCTTTCAAGAGATCTTCAATCAATAATCAACCTCTTCTCAAGCGTTCAACCGTTCATTCATCTTGAGAAAATCTGAAAAAGGGGTTCTTCATTTGAGTAAAGCTTTTATTGTTATATTTGCTCATTTAAGGAGCTGTTATTGTATTCATCTGTGCTCTAAATATTCTTACTCTTTGTGAGTTTTTGCTCTTGTTTTTGGAGGATTTCCAAAACAAGGAAAGGTTGATCCGAACCTGAAATCGGAGTGTTTTGGGTTTGCTTGTACCCGGGAAACAAGTGTTCTAGCTTGGGATAGCTAGGGTCGGAGTTTCCGACGTCTTGTATTCTAGCTTGGGATAGCTAGTGTCGGAGTTTCCGACGTTTTGTATTCGGGTTGAATACAAAGGATAGTGGATTAAAATTCCCAAGTGGGATCTTGGGGAGTGGACGTAGGTGCAAGGTTAGCACCGAACCACTATAAATCCTTGTGTTTGTGGTGTGCTTTATCGCTTTATCTTATTTCTTTATTATATCCTTGCAATACTGCTTTAGTTAATTAATATTGATTTAAAGTCATTGTTTTGTTCTTCATAAGTTATCTGTTGGGCTTAAAATTTTTAGAAACCCAATTCACCCCCCCTCTTGGGTTGCATAGCTGGGCAACAAGTGGTATCAGAGCCAGTGCTCTAGCCCTTCTTTGATCTAACAATCAAAGAGCCAAAAGATCTATGGCAACCCATGTTGGAACTTCTCTAGCCGAGGGGCAATCAACAAACCGACCTCCACTTTTCAATGGGTCTAATTACACCTATTGGAAAGCTCGGATAAAGATTTTCATACAAGCACTCGACTGTGATATGTGGAGTATCATAGTGAATAGTCCTCACACACCCACCAAGATTATAGATGGTGAGGAGTCAACCAAACCCGAGAAAGAATGGGATGAGGTTGACAAGAAATTGGCACAATTAAATACCAAAGCTATGAATGTTCTTTATTGTGCACTAGATGCTAGTGAATTTAATCGCATTTCTACTTGTGTATCTGCTAAAGAAATATGGAATAGGTTAGAAGTCACCCATGAGGGAACAAATCAAGTAAAAGAGTCTAAAATAAATATGCTTGTACATAAATATGAATTGTTCAAAATAGAGCATGATGAGTCCATAACTGCTATGTTTACTCGTTTTACTGATATAATCAATGGTTTAAAGAGTCTTGACAAATCTTATACTAACAGTGAACTTGTAAGGAAGATTCTCAGGTCACTGCCAAGAACTTGGGAAGCCAAGGTGACTGCCATCCAAGAAGCAAAGGACTTGAACACTCTACCTCTAGAAGAGCTTCTTGGATCCTTGATGACTCATGAACTTAGCATGATGCAACATCAAGAGGATGAAATCAAAAAGAAAAGAACCATTGCCCTCAAATCCACAACTTCACCTGATTATGAAACAGATGACTCTGAAGATGAAGATCAGGATGAGGAGATGGCTCTCATCACCCGAAAATTCAAGAAGTTTCTAAGAAAAAGGAAACAGGGGATGAGAAAGAAATTTACAAAAGAGGATCAAAGCATAGAAAAGGAGAAAGATCAAACCCCTATATGCTACGAGTGCAAGAAGCCAGGACATTTCAGATCCGAATGTCCTCAATTGAAGAAAGGTCCAAAGAAATTCAAAAAGAAGGCAATGATGGCGACCTGGAGTGCAAGTGATGACTCAAGCTCCGACGAAAAAACCTCAACCGAACAAGCCAATCTGTGCCTGATGGCACATGAAAATGAGGTAACTTCCGAATCCACTAGTGAATTTACTTTTGAAGAATTGCATGAAGCATTCTATGATTCAATTGATGAATTAAAGAAACTAGGGAAGAAAAACAAAGTGCTGAAATTAGAAAATCAGTCCTTAGTGAAACAAGCTGAAATTCTTTCAATTGAAAAATTCACATTGATTCAAGAAAATCAAAACTTTAAGGATGAAATTAACAGGCTGAAATCTATAGTAGATAAGTTCACCTTAAGTTCAAACAAGCTAAATATGATCCTTGATAATCAGAAAGCTATATATGATAAGGCTGGACTTGGTTATAAACCCCTGAAGAAACAAAAATTTTTGAAGGATATTTATGCAAATTATTCAAGCAAAAAGCCTACAAATATTACTTATTTTAAATGTGGAAGAATAGGACATAAATCATACACATGTCTTATTAACAAATATGCAAACACAAAGAAAATATGGGTTCCAAAAGGAACCATTCTGACTAACCTGAAAGGACCCAAGAAAGCTTGGGTACCTAAGACAGAAACTTGATCTGTGCTTGCAGGTGTGTCTAGCATCCCAAGAAGAAAACAGGAAATGGTATCTTGACAGCGGATGCTCGAGACACATGACTGGTGATGAATCACAATTCATCATGCTTGATGCTAAGGATGGAGTGATGGTCACCTTTGGAGATAATGGCAAAGAAAAGATCATCGGGATAGGTAACATTGGTATCACTCCCTCCAAATACATTGAAAATGTTTTACTAGTTAAAGGTTTAAAGCATAACTTACTTAGCATTAGTCAATTCTGTGATAAAGGGTATAAAGTAGTTTTTGAATCATCTGTTTGCATTGTGACGAGTCCTATTAACGATGGCATTAAATTTATAGGACATAGGCATGACAATGTTTATATGGTAGACTTGAATGATTTAACTAAATTAGACATGCAATGCCTAGTTTCCTTAAATACTAAAATAAATGAGACTAGTTGGCTGTGGCATCGTAGACTTGCACATATTAGCATGCATTCTCTTTCAAAATTAATCAAAAAGGATTTAGTTCTCGGTTTGCCAAAATTGAATTTTGAAAAGGATAAAATTTGTGATGCATGCCAATTAGGTAAACAAACTAGAGTATCATTTAAATCCAAAAACACTATTTCAACTTCTAGACCTTTAGAGCTCTTACATATGAATTTATTTGGACCAACTAAAACCACTAGTCTAGGAGGAAAACGATATGGATTTGTATTAATTGATGATTACTCTCGTTTTACTTGGATTTTCTTTTTAGCTCACAAAAATGAAACTTTTCAAATTTTCACGAAATTTCATCGAAAAGTCACTAATGAAAAAGGGTTTTCAATTCAAAATATTAGAAGTGATCATGGAACAGAATTTGAAAATCATGACTTTGAAAATTTTTGTGATGAAAATGGAATTGGCCACAACTTCTCTGCTCCTAGGACACCCCAACAGAATGGGGTAGTTGAAAGGAAAAATAGAACCTTAGAAGAAATGGCCCGTACCATGCTCTGTGAAAGCAACCTTCCAAAATATTTTTGGGCGGAAGCTATTAACACAGCATGTTACATTTTAAATCGTGCTTTAATAAGACAATTTTTAAAGAAAACCCCCTATGAACTTTGGAAAGGAAGAAAACCAAATATTGCCTATTTTTATATTTTTGGTTGCCGATGTTTTGTATTAAATAATGGCAAAGAAAAACTTGGTAAATTTGATGCAAAATCAGATGAAGCAATCCTTCTAGGTTACTCCTCCACTAGTAAAGCATTTAGAGTGTTCAACAAAAGAACCTTAGTAGTTGAGGAGTCCATACATGTTGTCTTTGATGAATCTAACGATCTTCCTTCAAGGAAGAATGAGGGTGTTGATGATGCAGATCCACTAATAGAAGGTATGAAGGAGATCACTCTGAAAGATTCAGCAACTCCAGAAGACAAAGATCAAGAAGATGAACAAAATGAGAAAGGTGAAGAAATTCAAGAACAACCTCAAGGTACAAATGACTTACCCAAGGAATGGAGGTATGTTCACAACCACCCTAAGGAATTAATTATCGATGATCCTATGCATGGGGTAAAAACACGTTCTTCACTTAGAGATGTACTTAATCATTGTGCTTTTGTATCTCAACTTGAACCTAAAACTTTTGAAGAAGCTGAAAATGATCATAACTGGATTAATGCTATGCAGGAAGAACTCAGTCAATTTGAAAGAAATAATGTTTGGACCTTAGTGAAAAGACCTAAAGATTATTCAATAATTGGCACAAAATGGGTCTTTAGAAACAAATTAGATGAGCATGGAAATGTAATTAGAAATAAAGCAAGACTGGTTGCTAAGGGATATAATCAAGAAGAAGGAATTGATTTTGATGAAACCTTTGCACCTGTTGCTAGATTAGAAGCCATTAGACTTCTACTTGCTTATGCTTGCTTTATGAAATTCAAACTATTTTAAATGGATGTTAAAAGTGCATTTTTAAATGGATATATTTCTGAAGAAGTATATGTAGAACAACCCCCTGGATTTGAAAATCATGCTTTTCCCAATCATGTCTTTAGATTAAATAAAGCTTTATATGGTCTAAAACAAGCACCTAGAGCATGGTATGAAAGGCTAAGCAAATTTCTACTAAATAATGGTTTCTCAAGAGGCAATGTAGACACAACCCTATTTATTAGAAGAAACCAAAATGATATGCTAATTATACAAATTTATGTTGATGACATAATTTTTGGGTCTACTAATGAATCCCTTTGTCAAGACTTTGCTAAGCTTATGCAGGGAGAGTTCGAGATGAGCATGATGGGAGAACTCACCTTCTTCCTCGGACTCCAAATCAAACAATCAAAAGAGGGAATCTCCATCACCCAAAGCAAGTACACCAAGGAACTACTCAAAAGATTTGGAATGGAGAACTGCAAACCAATTGGCACACCAATGAGTCCCTCATGTAAGCTTGACAAGGATGATGAAGGTAAAAGCGTAGACTTAAAATACTATAGAGGTATGATTGGCTCATTATTATATTTAACTGCAAGTAGGCCTGATATCATGTTTAGTGTTTGCTTATGTGCAAGATATCAATCTAATCCTAAGGAATCTCATTTGAATGCTGTTAAAAGAATCCTTAGATACTTAAATGATACACAAACTATAGGGTTATGGTACTCTAAGGACTCACAAATTAATTTGTTAGGATATTCTGATGCTGATTTTGCTGGATGTAAATTAGATAGAAAAAGCACAAGTGAAACTTGCCAATTTCTTGGAGTTAACCTAATCTCATGGTTTAGCAAGAAACAAAATTCGGTGGCACTGTCTACGGCTGAGGCCGAATACATTGCAGCCGGAAGTTGTTGTGCTCAAATCTTATGGATTAAGCAACAACTCGAAGATTTTGGAATCAAACTTAATGAAACACCAATAAAATGTGATAATACAAGTGCTATAAATCTATCTAAAAATCCAATACAACACTCAAGATCTAAACATATTGAAATAAGACATCATTTTATAAGAGAATATGTTCAAAACAAAAATATAATTCTTGAATATGTTTGCACTGAAAATCAATTAGCTGATATCTTTACAAAGGCCCTTAGTGAGGAAAGATTCTGTGAAATTAGGAGAAATCTAGGAATTCTAGATCCATTTATCTGAAATTTCTCAATTTCCAAAGAATAGATGTCAAAAACTCTTAGAGCTCAATTTTCAACATCTATCCTGGTCCCAAAAGCTCAGGTCTATCTCTCTAAAAACTTATCATTGAGCAAAATTCCTTCTCCCAAAATTTTAAATTTTTCTGGAAGTTATTTGCATTTTTTCTGAATTTCTGAACTTCATGAGTCGACCCCCATGAGTCGACTCAATGGCAAACTTGTAAATCCCACCAACTTCCATCGAGTTCATTTTTTTTTAAACGGGAAACCCTGTTTGTGAGATGACTCATCTTCTCGTCGTCTTCCTTCCGAAAGCCGTCCTCTCCAACTCTTTTTGCTCCAAATTCAAGGATCAATTCTGAGGCAATTCTCCCTCCTTCTCTCCACCAAAAATTGCCTCCTTGAAAAGGATTTTTCTGTGCTTTCTCGCAGTGATAGGCGCGGGTGGAACGTGCCCTAGAACTTCACCGTTCATTCAAAATCCACTTCTTTTCTCCACCAAAATTCTTCTTTACTCTTTTGTGATCCCTCCTCCACTGAATTCAAGTCTTCTTGTCTGCTACCTTATTGGATATGGCTCCAAAGATAAAACTTCCCCAAAGAAGGAAATCAATCCGAGAGCCTGAGGAAATTATCCGAAAGAAAAGGCATGCTCAGTCTTCCACTGTTCCCAATCCAGTTTCAATACCTGCTCAAGGTCCCTCTCAACCCTCCATAAGCCCCAGTGTAAATCTTCTTTCTGATAGAAAAGTAGAAACCGGAAAAAATATAGATTTTCGGTTCTTTGAGAAAGAAGGCTTTACTTTTGCTACCAAGATCAAAAATCAAGGATGGGAACTTTATTGCTCTCTTAAGAAAGTCACCTTTGTTGATCTAGTCAGAGAGTTCTACCAGAACCTAAATTATGGAAACGGATCTGTGACTTCAACTGTAAAGGGGATTGACATCTGTTTGGATTCTAGGATATTGGGAGAGATACTTCAGTTGCCTAGTGAAGGATACTCATATATGGAACTCCCAATTAAAGAAGAAGGGATCAGAATTATCTTAGGAGAAGATTTTTCAGGAAGTTTAAACAAATTGGAAGCAAAGCTACTGTCCATTGAGATGAGGGTCCTGCATCAGATTGTGACAAAACTATTCTTTCCTAGGAGTGGTAGACATGACTTACTATCTGGCAGAGATGTATGTGTCATGTTTCATATCATCACTCAGACCCCCCTAAACCTCCCTACACTTATGATAGAGGCCATGAGAGAAACTTTGAACAGATCCAAGGCACACTTGCCTTATGGTATGGCCCTTACTAGAGTATTTAGGAGGTTTGGAGTTAGCTGTGAGGGGGAGACACCTACCAAGCTCTCACATGTGGACACTTTCAACCAACACAGCCTGCATCGAATGGGAATTACAAAGACTGTTGGTGGTTAGATCAAGGGCTCTGAAGAAAGAGCTGAGGAGAGAGCTGAGGAAAGAGCTGAAGATAGAACTGAAGGCAGAGTAGAAGAAGAAGGTCCATCTTCTCCTGTACAAGATTTCAGGGCAGCTTCACCAGATACCCAGTTCATTCCTAATACTGAGGCTGGCCCTTCTGAGTTTACTAGGATGCCCACACCAGTGTATCAGCCAGAGAGCAGAGCACCTCCATCAGAGTTCAGACTGGCTGATGATCAGATCGAGCATATATCTCAGCGTGTGGCTTCTTTGTTGTCTAGCCAGTGGAGTAGTACTTCTTTTGCACCTGGAGCTACTTCTTCTGATCAGACCATTACTCCCCACATCTTCACTATATTTCAGATGATTTCAGATCAGTCCGTCAGGATACAGCAGCTTGAGGATACAATCTGGAGACTTACTGGCAGAGTTCTTGACTTGCAGGGGCAAGTTCTTGCATTGGCCCATCCCCAGCCACAGGAGTCTACTATTGAGGTCACAGACCTCACTGCAGAGGTTGGAAGGCTCAGAGGAGCATTAGAAGGTGGATATGAGCTACTGAGGAAAGAGATCAGAGGATCGAGTGAGCATGCTACCACCCAGTTCACTGCTCTACTTCAATCTGTTTCCAGAGCACTGAACGTCCTTGATTCTATCAGACTCATGGTATCAGCCCTAGCATCTCAGCATTCTCAGCCACCTAGTTCATCTCGTTCTCCTGCTCGTGCCATCACCTCCACTCGTGGCAGAGGCAGACGGGGTAGAGGATGCACTTCTGATCCATCATCTCCTCACCCTATATCTGATGACTCTGATCATTGACTTATCTAGATCTTAGGAGTTAGTATCTTGTTCTAGGATCTATACCTTGGGGCCATGTATTGACATTTAGCTGGTTGAATTTTATGTATTGAAACAATTATGATATTAATGAAATCATCTTTTACCTATATCTTTGTTTGCTATTGATAATTGCTATATTAAGGGGGAGCAAACATCTGTGAAAAACTCTAAAGAGGAAGAAATTAAAGAATATTTAAAAAGGGGGAGAAATTAAAGAAAGAGTTAACTATGTTTGATGATGTCAAAAAGGGGGAGAAATTAAAATTAAACAAAAATTAAAATTAGACAAAAAGCAAAACCCTAAATATGAGAAAAAGGGGGAGAAATTAAATTAAAATAAATATTGGAGAAATTAGACAAAAACAAGGATTGAAAGATTAAACAAAACTTTGAGAATTTTTGGTATCGAAATTTGGTATCAGACAGAGAAATTTGGTATCAGACAGAACTTTAATCCATCAAAAGCAAAATCATGAGTACAATGCAAATAAGTATTTTTTTATATGAGTACAATGCAAATAAGTATTTTTTTTATATATATGCTCTGATATTCAAACTTGCTTTTGAAATTTTACTCACCTTGAGACATCAATAAGAAATTTGTTTTACTCTGATACATCCTACAATTTCTTTCAACTTGATCTGATACATGATAACATTTGATCCGATACAGTGTGAAGTTTTCTCTAAAATATTATAACATTTGCTCTGATACTGTATGAAATTTTCTCTGATACATTAAAAATTTTTCTTGCTCTGATACATTATAAAATCTTTTCTGATATCATTGTAAAAATTATTTTTGCTCTGATACATAGAAAAAGTTATTTATCTTCTCTTGCTCTGAAATATCTTGAACTCAAAATGATCTAATACCCTTTTCAAATCTTTAAGAAAATGGACAAACTATTTTTGCATTTATATTACATGCCAAAAGAATCATACTCTTTTCAAGCATATACACCCATAATGGATTCTTTTGAAATTAATGCATTAACATAAATATTTTTGTTCATATGTTTTGTCATCATCAAAAAGGGGGAGATTGTTGCTCCTAGATTGATTTTGATGATTACAAAACAGATTGAAGGGATACAAACAATTGAAAAAGTCCTTGTGCTCTTCAAGGGCAAAATCATAATTTCACTAAAATCCTGATTTGATAGTACCATTTGGTAGAACAAATGATTTGAAATCTATTGGTGAAAATTTCATTGTGTTTGGACTTATATTTTTGAAGTTATGAAGGTTTGAAGTGCATGAGTCGACTCATGAGTCAACTCATGGCACTATGAGCTGAATGGCACGCAAAAAATTCCCATGGCACGCTGGATTTTTGGCTTGGCACGACCTGTGAGTCGACTCATGAGTCGACCCACAAGGCATGAGTCAACTCATGAGTCGACCTCTGCTGATTTGGGCCAAAAAATCCAGAAATCCAAGTTTCTGGTCTTTGCAACAGAAGTCGACTCATGAGTCGACTCCTGATGCATGAGTCGACTCATGAGTCGACCCCTGCGACGGGAAATGTCAGCAACGGCTATTTTTTTGCCCATTTTAATTGCCTTTTATGCTTCCTAAAAGTCCTCTAACGGCTCTTTATCTGCCTAAATTATTTTCTCTTGCTACTAATGCCATAAAATGCTTAAAATGGTGAAAGGAAATTGCAGATTAAATAGCAGATCAAATTGCAAAGAAAAAGTGTGGCAATCGGGAGATCAAACGTGAGATCAAAAGAGAAGAGAGGATCCTAAATCTGAGATCAACGAAATATTCAAGAAGAAGAGAGAGGATCCACAATATTCAAGAGAGTTTGTGAAAAAGAAAAGCAAGAGCATTCAAAGAGAGAATCTTTCAAGTCGATTGTTTTCAACCTTGATCTAGAGATCGTTCAAAGCTTTCAAGAGATCTTCAATCAACAATCAACCTCTTCTCAAGCGTTCAACCGTTCATTCATCTTGAGAAAATCTGAAAAAGGGGTTCTTCATTTGAGTAAAGCTTTTATTGTTATATTTGCTCATTTAAGGAGCTGTTATTGTATTCATCTGTGCTCTAAATATTCTTACTCTTTGTGAGTTTTTGCTCTTGTTTTTGGAGGATTTTCAAAACAAGAAAAGGTTGATCCGAACCTGAAATCGGAGTGTTTTGGGTTTGCTTGTACCCGAGAAACAAGTGTTCTAGCTTGGGATAGCTAGGGTCGGAGTTTCCGACGTCTTGTATTCTAGCTTGGGATAGCTAGTGTCGGAGTTTCCGACGTTTTGTATTCGGGTTGAATACAAAGGATAGTGGATTAAAATTCCCAAGTGGGATCTTGGGGAGTGGACGTAGGTGCAAGGTTAGCACCGAACCACTATAAATCCTTGTGTTTGTGGTGTGCTTTATCGCTTTATCTTATTTCTTTATTATATCCTTGCAATACTGCTTTAGTTAATTAATATTGATTTAAAGCCATTGTTTTGTTCTTCATAAGTTATCTGTTGGGCTTAAAATTTTTAGAAACCCAATTCACCCCCCCTCTTGGGTTGCATAGCTGGGCAACAGCTGTCGTTTCAACCTACCATTTGAAATTGAAGTTCCCCACCAACCAGGGGATCGGAGAGGTCCGGGGAGACCAAGCCTTGGCCAGACATTGCTACAACATCGCCTTGCAAAGAAGCGACCGGGCTGACTTCTATCCCGTCGATGGTTTGGATGCTCGCGATGACCTCACCGAAGAAAGGGGCGGCCCAATCGAAGATCTGGTACCAGTCCCCCTGAATGATGGGAACGCGGAGCATGTGGTGTTAATTGGCTCCAGCCTGGGGGAGGAGGTGCGGACGCATCTTATTGATTTCCTCCGAAGGAACGCGGACGTTTTCGCTTGGGTTCCGGCGGACATGCCAGGGATTGACACGGAAGTCATGGAACATCGTCTGGCGATCGATCCTAAGTATCGACCGACAAAAGAAAAAATCCAGAATCATGCCCCGGAGAGGCAGAGGGCGATAGCTGAGGAAGTGGATAAGCTTCTCAAGGCCGGATTCATTAAGGAAGTCAATTATCCTGATTGGATTTCCAATGTTGTTTTGGTCAAGAAAGCAAACGGCAAGTGGAGGATGTGTATAGACTTCAAAAAGCTGAATAAGGTTTGTCCAAAGGACAGCTACCCCCTGCCCAGAATCGACCAACTGGTTGACGCTACCTCAGGCCATGAGCTCCTCACTTTTATGGATGCATTCTCCGGCTATAATCAAATTAGAATGGCGTCAGAAGATGAAGAAAAGACAGCTTTCATCACTAATCGCGGTCTTTACTGCTACAGGGTCATGCCATTCGGCCTCAAGAATGCGGGCGCAACCTACCAACGGATGGTGAACAAAATTTTCAAAGAGCAGATCGGCCGAAACATGGAGGTCTACGTGGACGATATGCTTGTAAAAAGCAAGTCCTCCAGAGATCATGTCGCCGACCTCGAGGAAACCTTTGGCGCTCTTCGAAAGTACAGAATGAAGCTGAACCCAACTAAATGCGCTTTTGGGGTAACCTCAAAAAAATTCCTGGGCTTCATGGTATCAGGGCGCGGGATTGAGGCCAATCCAGAGAAAATTCGCGCTATCCAAGAGATGACCGCCCCAAAGTCGATCAAGGAGGTTCAGCGCTTCACAGGGAGGATAGCGGCTCTTAATCGCTTCGTCGCGAGGTCGGCTGAACGATGTTTGCCCTTCTTTCAAACCCTCAAGCAGTCGAAGAACTTCTGTTGGACCTCTGAATGCCAACAGGCGTTCGAAGAATTAAAAAACCACCTCAGCTTACCCCCACTGCTGGCAAAGCCTGAACCTGGGGAGGAATTATTTTTATACCTGGCGGTCTCTCCCATGGCCCTTGCGGCCGTCCTTGTCAAAGAAGAAACAAAAGTCCAGCGACCAGTCTACTACATTAGCCGCGCACTAAGGGACGCCGAGAGCAGGTACACCAAATTAAAAAAACTGACCTACGCCTTGTTGGTTGCAGCTCGGAGGCTCCGACCCTACTTTCAAGGGCACACCGTGACGCTACTCACCGATCAACCGATCAAGGCGGTTTTGCACTGGGCTGACGCCTCCGGAAGAATGGCAAAATGGGCGATCGAGCTCACGGAGTTCGACATCAACTACAGACCTAGACCAGCAGTAAAGGTCCAAATATTGGCAGATTTCATAGTAGAGTGCACCATCCCAGAGGAGACCGAACCTGAGCAAAGCAAGGGTGACGACCTAAAGTCTCAACCGAATTCCCCCAACGAAGAAGCCAATCCCTCCGATTGCTTTTGGACCCTCTATGTGGATGGATCTTCTAACATGGCGGGTGTGGGTGCAGGCCTGATTTTGGTCAGCCCGGAGGGAGTCATCGCAGAGTACGCTCTGCGTTTCGAGTTTCCCGCAACAAACAATGGAGCGGAATATGAAGCTCTGATCGCAGGATTAAGGATCGCCAAAGAGCTGGAAATAGGTCAACTCCGGGTACACAGCGACTCCCAACTAGTGGTGGGACAAGTCAGCGGGAGTTATGAAGCGCGGGAGGACAGTATGACCAAATATCTTGAAAAAGTAAAAGAGCTTACCCCCGCCTTTAGCAGTTTCGACATTAGACAGATTTCAAGGCTGGAGAATACCAGAGCTGATCTTCTCTCCAAGTTGGCGACATCAGCTCCGGCCGAATTACCCAAAGGCATCCTTTTTGAAGTTCTGAAACATCCGAGTACGGAAGAATCGCGGCCCGTAATGGAGGTCGACTACGAGCCCAGCTGGGTCGACCCGCTGATAACCTATCTCAGAGATGGAGTTCTCCCCCAGGATGCGAAAGAAGCTCGAAAATTCTGAAATCAAGCCTCTCGGTACATCCTTTATGAGGGCAAATTGTACAAAAGATCATACTCCTTGCCCCTCTTAAGATGCCTCCGGCCCTCGGAAGCTGACTACGCTTTGTGGGAAGTGCACGAGGGAGCTTGCAGAAGCCATTTGGGAGCCAGATCTTTATCCCACAAGTTACTCCGCCAAGGATACTACTGGCCAACGATGCATCATGATTCGATTGAGTATGTCAAAAAGTGTGATCGATGCCAGAGATACGCCAACGTCCAGAGACAGCCCGCCACCGAGCTCACACCTTTGAGTGCCCCATGGCCTTTTGCACAGTGGGGGATGGACATCCTTGGCCCCTTTCCCATGGCGTCCGGACAAAGAAAGTTCCTCCTTGTAGCGATCGACTACTTCACCAAATGGGTTGAAGCCGAACCACTAGCAAAAATCACAGAAGCGAAAGTGCAAGATTTCGTCTGGAAGTCAATTGTGTGCAGGTTCGGTTTGCCTAGAACCCTAATCACTGATAATGGACGGTAATTTGCGGGAGCAAGATTCACCGAATTCTGTGAAGATCTAAACATCTCCCACCACTTCACTTCAGTAGCCCATCCTCCGGCGAATGGCGAAGCTGAGGTGACTAACAGAACCCTTTTGCAGGGGATTAAGACAAGGCTTGAAAAAGCAAAAGAAACTTGGACGGACGAGCTTTATCATGTACTATGGGCGTATCGAACTACCCAGAGGTTACCTACGGGGGAGACCCCCTTTGCTTTAGCCTTCGGAACGGAAGCCGTCATCCCGATCGAGCTTAAACTCCCGTCGGCATGAGTCGTGGCATTCGACGAACATCAAAATTCACAAAGTCTTAGAGCCAACCTCGACCTGCTGGAAGAAAGACGGAAGATCGCTCAGGTTCGAATGGCAGCCTACAGACAGAAAGTTGCTCGATATTACAACGCCCGGGTTAAGAACAAAGCCTTTAAAGTGGGAGATCTAGTGCTTCGACGATCTGCTGTCTCGCAACCTCAGGATCGGGGGAAGCTCGCCCCAAACTGGGAGGGACCTTATGAGGTCAAAGAAGTAGTCCGGCCCGGAACTTATTATCTTAAGGAGCTCGGAGGGGCCGACCTCCCGCGACCATGGAGCTCAGAAAACTTGCGGATGTACTACCAGTAACTTTATTTTAATCAATGATCGTATACCCATACGTCTTTGGACAATTCAAACAAACTGTATCAAAAAACAAAAGGGCAACCTCATAAAGTTGAAGGCCCGATTCCATTTAGACCGGATGGGGGGAGAGGCCCTACAACGCCCATATGTGCCCCCACAGCCCTGTTAGGGACAGGAGGAGAACCTCGCCCTAACTTGAGCAAAGTCGAAGGCCCGGTTCCATTTAGACCGGATGGGGGGAGAGGCCTTACAACACCCATATGTGCCCCCACAGCCCTGTTAGGGACAGGAGGAAAACCTCGCCCTAACTTGAGCAAAGTCGAAGGCCCGGTTCCATTTAGACCGGATGGGGGGAGAGGCCTTACAACGCCCATATGTGCTCCCACAGCCCTGTTAGGGACAGGAGGAGAACCTCGCCCTAACTTGAGCAAAGTTGAAGGCCCGGTTCTATTTAGACCGGATGGGGGGAGAGGCCTTACAATGCCCATATGTGCCCCCACAGCCCTGTTAGGGACAGGAGGAGAACCTCGCCCTAACTTGAGCAAAGTCGAAGGTCTGGTTCCATTCAGACCGGATGGGGGGAGAGGCCCTACAACGCCCATATGTGCCCCCGCAGCCATGTCAGGAACGGGAGGAGGACCTCGTCCTGATATGAACAAAGTTAAAGGCCCGGCTCTTTTAGACCGGATGGGGGGGGGAGAGGCCCTGCAACGCCCATATGTACCACCCCCCCAAGAGGAAAGCCTTGCCCTAGCTTAAGCAACTTCGACCGGTGGTAAGCCCAGCCCGGACTCCTACGGGAGCCGGGCTTTGTCACCGACTTTGACTACATGACGGCTCCGCCCGGACTCCTACGGGAGCCGGGTTCCATCACCAACATCGACTACAGGACAGCTCCGCCCGGACTCCTACGGGAGCTGGACTCCGCCGACAACAGCGACTGCCGGTAAGCCTTGACCGGACTCCTACGGGAGCCGGGTTCCATCACCAACATCGACTACAGGACAGCTCCGTCCGGACTCCTACGGGAGCTGGACTCCGCCGACAACAGCGACTGTCGGTAAGCCTTGACCGGACTCCTACGGGAGCCGGGTTCCATCACCAACATCGACTACAGGACAGCTCCGCCCGGACTCCTACGGGAGCTGGACTCCACCGACAACAGCGACTGCCGGTAAGCCTTGACCGGACTCCTACGGGAGTCGAACTTCGCCTATGACTTTGATTGCAGGAAGACTTCGCCCCGACTCCTACGGGAGCCGGGCTCTGTCCACGACGCCGAGAAAGGCTCCGCCTGGACTCCTACAGGAGCCGGGCTCGGCCCACAACTCCAACTCCGAGAGGGATTCTCCGTTCGGACTCCCACGGGAGCCGAACTTCGCCTCGGCCTTAGCGGAGAAAGACTCCAAGCGAAAAAAGAAGGCAATGGATTGCAACAGTGACGATTGGAAAACAAACAGCGCCCGAGGGTGACAGAGGCTCGGATCCTCGAATTCAAACCTTGGGAGGGACCTCGGACCCGAATGACCCCAAGCGGACCTGCAGCCATTGACAGAATGACAACCGGGTATCTTCGAACGGCGTAAAAGTCGAAAAAGAGCTCGGCAAATAACAACCTTGCACGAATAAAAGAGGTCGTTGATGACCTTAAGACGACGTGAAAAAGACAAAAGGAAAATGAAGAAGTTCGACAGACAACTATTCGATGCAAGGTACAGACAAGGTAACCAAATTTTCTCTTCATTTAATAAGATATACGTTACAGGACCCGATGGGTCGGAAAAAAAAAAAAAAAGATATACATCATTGCGAGCCTCACGAGTACGGCTTGGAAAGGATATACCGGAGGCCGCTCCAAGCTACGAACTCCTCTTCCCGTCTCTATCCTCCTCAGCCGCGTTCTCCAGTGCGTGTAGCAGACCTATCGGCTCTCGTCCCGTCTCACTTCACTCCATCTCCGAAGTCCCAACCCTAGGGGGAAAAGGGTGGGATAGATTCCCGAGGGCTGTAAAGGCAATGGCGGCAGTGACGAAGACCTGTTTCAAGAAGAGCCGGAGTCACTTTGGAGGCAGCGGCGATGTCAAGGATATGCTCCGCCTCCGAATGCTCCGCGATGGCCGCCACCCAACATGTTCCGGCAAGGTCGGCATGCGCTACTTCCACCATCCCCGCAACAAGTTTCACTGCCCCACCATCGATGCCGACCGCTTCTGGTCCCTCGGCCCCGACGGGCATCAAGGATCCCGCCACAGCTTGTGACGGCGGCTCTGCCCTCTTGACCGGTATCACCCCGCCTTGCTACTCCAAAATTCTCGGACAGAATAACTTTACCGGCGGCCCCCATTATTAAACCCCTGTTGTTGAAGGAATTCTTCCTTGAGCCTCCTTTAAAACGACGGGGATCCTCACCGGCCGCTGTTCTCCTCCTCGCCTTCCTCCAAGCCCTAGATATCCCTTCAAGGAGGGCCTCCGGGGTAGGAGACATGGTGTGGGAACCCTCAGAGAAGAAGTGGGGGGCTGAAGAAGGCGGGGACTAGTGCAAGGGAAGTAACTGAGTAGCTAGGCTCTCAGGTAAAAGAAAGGTACCGTCCTATCAACAGGATGAAGCCATGAAGGGAGATTAGGGGGTTTAAATAGCCGACGGATCCTAGCGCAGTTATGGCGGCAGGTGTTCCTGGGCCAACTGATGCGTGCCACGCGTCCCGCATGTCCCCTTCACCGCTATCGAGGGTTGACCGTTCACGAATTTTCGTAGCACGATGCTTGGGATCGCATTCCGACAGGGATTCTGAAAAGACTCTTCAGGTCGCCTTCACCGAAAAATGGGCTCTGACGTGCACACATTAAATGCCAAAATATCTGGGGGCGGCAGTGCACAGGATGCGAGGGGACGGCTTCGGCTGTGCCCATCTCTCTGTACTTCCTACATTCGAGATTCAAACTCGAAAGTAGGGGGACTGGTGTTGGGTATAAAATACCCACAGCCGAAGTCCTCAGTGGAATCGACTACATGACAACTCCGCCCGGACTCCTACGGGAGCCGGGCTCCGTCACCGACAACTCCAACAGCTACGAACAGACTTCGCCCAGACTCCTACGGGAGCCGGACTCCACCGCCGACATCGACTACGGGACAGCTCCGTCCGGACTCCTATGGGAGCCGGGCTCCATCCTCAGCATCAACCGCTGGTAGGCCTCGTCCGGACTCCTACGGGAGCCGGACCTCCCCTCTGACTTTAATTGCAGGAAAACTTCGCCCGGACTCCTACGGGAGCCGAGCTTCGTCCTCGACTCCAACGACTGCAAGACAGACTGCGTCCGGACTCCTACGGGAGCCGGACTCCGCCGATAACTTCAGCCGCAAGCAGACTCCGCCCGGACTCCTACGAGAGCCGGGCTCCGCCGCCGACATCGACTACAGGACAGCTCCGCCCAGACTCCTACGGGAGCCGGGCTTGGTCCTCAACGTCAACTGCTGGCAAGCTTCGTCTGGACTCCTACGGGAGCCGGACTTCGCCCTCGACTCCAACGGCTGCAAAACAGACTGCGTCCGGACTCCTACGGGAGTCGGACTCCGCCGACGACTTCAACAGCAAGGGGACTCCGCCCGGACTCCTACGGGAGCCGGGCTCGGTCCTCAACGTCAACTGCTGGCAAGCTTCGTCCGGACTCCTACGGGAGCCGGACTTCGCCCTCGACTCCAACGGCTGCAAAACAGACTGCGTCCGGACTCCTACGGGAGCCGGACTCCGCCGACGACTTCAACAGCAAGGGGACTCCGCTCGGACTCCTACGGGAGCCGGGCTCGGTCCTCAACGTCAACTACTGGCAAGCTTCGTCCGGACTCCTACGGGAGCCGAACTTCGCCCTCGACTCCAACGGCTGCAAAACAGACTGCGTCCAGACTCCTACGGGAGCCGGACTCTGCCGACGACTTCAACAGCAAGGGGACTCCGCCCGGACTCCTACGGGAGCTGGGCTCGGTCCTCAACGTCAACTGCTGGTAAACTCCGTTCGGACTCCTATGGGAGCCGGGCTTCACCTTTAACCTTGATTGCAGGAAAACTTCGCCCGAACTCCTACGGGAGCCGAGCTTCGTCCTCGACTCCAACGGCCGCAAGACAGACTGCGTCCGGACTCCTACGGGAGCCGGACTCCGTCGATAACTTCAGCCGCAAGCAGACTCCGCCCGGACTCCTACGGGAGCCGGACTCCACCGCCGACATCGATTACAGGACAGCTCCGCCCGAACTCCTACGGGAGCCGGGCTCCATCCTCAGCGTCAACTACTGGTAAGCCCCGTCCGGACTCCTACGGGAGCCGGACTTCGCCTTTAACCTTGATTGCAGGAAGACTTCGCCCGGACTCCTGTGGGAGCCAGGCTCCGTCCTCGATTCCAACGGCTGCAGACAGTCTTCGTCCGGACCTCTACGGTGGCCGGACTCCGACCACTACTGAACTTCAGCCGACAGATCTGCACTCCCAGGCCACAATCACGGCCACGATTCTGCTACATTTTCTGCGGCAGATTCTGTGCAGCTCCACCACTCCCTGACAGGCCACAGTAACGGTCGCAGCCCTGCTCCACTCTCTGCGGCGGACCCTACGCGACCCCATTACTCTCTGACAGGCTGTATCAACGGCCATGATTCTGCTCCGCTCCCTGCGGCAGGTGCTGCGTGACTCCATTACTTCATGGCAGGCCGCAATAACGGCCACGATCCTGCTCCACTCCTCGCAACTGATTCCACGTGGCGAGCTACGGCGATAGCCACGATTCCGCTCCACTACCCTTCGCAATAAAGTCCCCCTGACTACGAGCGGCCCACTACCAGACGGTTACCAACGTCGCCATCAATCCGTTACCTCCTCCACCTATAAAAGGGGGACTCAGATACGTTATTCTATAAGCTCATTTTCTTATCTCAAAACTCTGCTAAATTCTCCGTTCGAGCACTCCATTCTTGTTGAGGCAGAAAACTGACTTGAGCGTCGGAGGGTCTTGCCGGAGCAACCCCACCTCCGATTTAGACTTCCTTTGTCGGTCCCGGCGGCGACCGCGACTTCCCCGACTCCAGCTTCTCCGGCGCAAGCAGATTTTTGCACCAACATAAGGTATCAGGAAGTCATATATATTATTCATGATGTTGTACACAGAAAGTCATATATATTATTCAGAATGGCATATATATTCACGAAAAATCATATAAGATATTAAGAAGCTATATATATTATTCAAAATATTGTATATATTTACAGAAAGCCATATAAGATTTTAGGAAGCCATATATATTATTCAAAATATTATATATGTATTCAAAGGAAGACATATATATTATTTAGGATGATATATATATTTACAGAAGTCATACAAGATATTAAAAAATCATATATATTGTTAAAGACATCATAAAAATATAAAAAATTATATATATTATTCAGAATATTATATATATTTACAAGAATTTATATAAGATATCAGACTGTTCTTTCTTTGTTCTATAGAGAAAAAGATATTTTCATCATGAAAAATTTGATAGAAAAAAAAAATTAAGTGATATTTAACATCAATCTAGTTATTAGTTATATTATATGATTCTATGTGATTAGATGCTGTACTTCATGTTAATTTGTTATATGATTTTATGTGATTAAATGATACGCTTCATGTTAATTTTGCTGTAGTGCACGTGGTGCATGAAGAATTACTCAACCCGAAATAGCTACGGCCTAAAGCCCAACTGGTCTCATGCTTTCTGAGAAAGGTCAGAGCTCGTTGGACGGCCACCCAACCCAATTACCGATCCAACTCAACCCGTCCAAGAGACGAGGGAAGATAAACTGACAACTTCTCAGCCCTGTGGGTCTCTTACCGCCACTACCATTCTTTACTCATGGCTCTGCATCTGCCGTTCCCGTCCGCTGAGACGCCAGCCCTCCTCCACTTGCGGAGCTCCCCAAAACCTCCAACCAGACCGCAACTTCCCCCCGCCGACACCGCCCGACCTTCCTCCCAAGTCCTCCGTCTCCGCCGCCACCTCAGTCCCCGTCTGGTCGTCTCGGTCGGCAAGGAAGAGACTGAGCTGCGCGTCTCCAGTGGTGCGGAGCAGCAGGACGCGAGTCCCGAGGATTTGGAATGCGTTCAGCAGATCCAAAGGGTCTTGTGGTCTCACTCGTCTTCACTCAGTGGGCCACTTGTAAATTTTGGTCTCAATTTCTTTCTTCTTTTTTCTCTCGCAGGTGTTGGAGCTTCTTACGAAGAATAGAGACATGCTCTTCGGTGAGGTAAGATTATTTCTATCTTCCATTTTGCTTTGATGATTTTTTGATTTTACTATTCAGAATCTCTGACATGAAGTCATTGTGAGTAAGAAATTGGGATTCTTTTGCCTTTTCGCTATAGTCTGCCTATTGATATTCCATGAATGATGATGATGATGATGATATGGAGAGGATGGGCACTTCCAAAAGTGAAGCTGGCACTCTGGACTACATGCCTAGGAACGTATCACCATGACCAAAATAGATAGAAAGAAACAAATTAGAGATACAAACCAAGGTTTGCAGACTAGGAACCTGATCCCATATCGGCCGGCCGGTGGTACAAGTCTATACACCCCCATACCGGACCATATCGGGCTTGAACCGACATGGAAACAAGGGAGAATCAGGGAGGAAGAGAGAGAGAGAGAGAGAGAGAGAGAGAGAGAGGGAGGGTGAGGGAGAGAAGAAAAATAAGGCTGGTGGAGATGCTGGTGGTGGCAATCGAAGGGACGCAGAGGCCTCCAGAGCTCCACGGTCCTCCGCGAGAGAGATTGGAGAGAGATAGAGAGAGAGGGAGGAAGGGAGAGGAAGGTGGCAAGAAGGCCGTCGGACGGTGGAAATCCATCCATGGCATCTACGGGTTCGAAATAGGGGCAGGTCACCCCTATTTCATCATATATATTTTTTTAACGTGGTTCACAGTGAAATCGGCAATGAGTTTAAATAGGGTTAAAAAAATCTGATGAAAGAGGGACGACCAGCCCCTCTTTCGAGCTTGTGGCATAAACAAATGGATTTCCGCCATCCAGCGGCCATCCGTGGCCTCCCCACCACCTTCCCTTCCCTCCATTCCTCTCTCTCCCTTTCTCTCTATCTCTCAGTTTAATCTCTCTCGTGGAGTCCTGGAGGCCTTGGCAGCCCTTCGACGGACTTGACGGGCCATTGCCAGTCTTTCCATCTCCTTCCCTTCCCTCCTTTCTCTCTTCCTCTCGTTCCTTCTCTCTTGCTTCGTTCTTGCTAGTGTTCTGAATTGAATATCCGAACTACATTGATTGGCTGCCAGTAAGTTTGGCACGCTTCGAACCACCTGATTGGGAGCGGTTCGGCGTTCCATGATACAAACTCATCCAATTAGAGAGAAGAAAGAATAAAATAACAAGAATAACATTAAGAATTTTTCAAAATTGGGCTTAAGACCATTACTTTTATTATGTTAATTAACCAATTGATCCTAGAGAAATGCTCAACAATATATATCTGGCATAACAATTCCCTCTTATGCCGACAAAGACAATGCATATGGAGGGATAACTAAGTTAAGGTAAAGATAACAAACAATTGGATAATTAAATAAATAATTAAACTATAGGGGATTCAAACTTATGACCTCTAGCAAACTTGAGTTCTGACACCATCTTAACTACCAATAAATACCAAAAAATTTACGTAATAGAAAAAGGGTCAATAAATATCAAACTTAACACATTAAAGATGATGAAAATTGTTGCATAGATCCTCTTTTTATACTAAGGTTTCTCCTTACAGAATTTGAGTTGAATTCCTCTTCTACCTAGAAGAGGTCACATCTTTTCATAAATAGCTGTAATTAGTATGAGTAATCATGAAAAGCTAGAATTTATGTAAAACAAGATCAATTTTGCCTTCTATTGCATCTATATCTACAAATGAATGGGATCCATGTATGACTTGACCCTAATCTCAGCTCAATTAAATTTGACCCTGTTTGTATTTGAAGACTTGTAAATAGATAAGAGTAAAAAATGAACTTGATTTGAAAATAAGGCTGAGTCTTTATTATTTTGTATTTTTTAACTTGATCGACTCAGCCTGTATATCATCTAGGTCTAACTTGGGACAACAAGAAATTGGTCCAACGTGACCTGGACCTGATCCAGATCAATTTGGAATTTCAAATCATATAAAACCCCTTCTGCACCCTAAACATCTTTCTAATTTATCAAATGAGCATTCATTTAAAAATTTCTCTCCATTTATCTCAATATAACATCTCTTTTTATCTATTTTTACTTAATTATATTTAAAATTTCACTATTTCTTTTGGTGGATTCTTATTTATATTATCCTTAAGTACACCATATATATTTTTAAAAATAATATTCATAAGTTCATACCTTAAGCATGATCAGCTTTTTTGATTAAGTTGAAAAATACTTCTTGAATAAAACATATATTTAAATTGGTTTTTCAGATTTATTTAAAAATTTTAGTAATTTTATATTTAATTATTAGTTATTATGTTTTTAGCTATAAAGAATGGTTGAATGCTTGACTTAAGACTCCAGATATGATCCAGCTAGACCTGACTTGACCAGCTAATGGGTTGGGTCCTGGTCCAAAATCAAGACTTGATGTGAAAAAGGGTTGGGTTGGAGTCAAGCATAGTTTAGTTTGACCCAAACTATTCACAATCATAGTTGCATTGCTCAAATTCTTTTGAATTAGAAGATATGACTGGTTAAAGTCTTATCTAAAAGAAAATTTTATTTTGACTATCCCATTGAGAGGTCCAAATAAAATACAAACCTCAGTTGGATACAGCAAATCTATTAGTGTTGAACCCTCAATATACTCATTGAGAGCTCCATTTTAATGCTCGACATGCTGAAAATGGACACTATGTAAGAAAGTATGACCTCCAAAAAATGTGGTAAGTGATTAAGTCTTGGATGCGATGGATCTTCCTCCAAAATCTTGTCCAAACCTACCACATCCTTGCTGTGGCCAAGGAAATCCATGTGTTTGGTGTCCTTCTAAATCACCAAAACTCAATATTTCATTAATCATACAAGATCACAAAGGGTTTGATTGGGGAATGCTCAACATACTATTTGCTCACTTGGTTGCAAGCAAGGTTTACTATCTTGATATCAGACCTTGTATCAGTATCATCCTATTACAGTGTTGGTATGTAGTACGGTATGAGATTGTGAGATATATGGCGTGTTGGTACAATACAAGACTATGTATCAGTATGGTACGGTACATCTGGTATGGTATTATCATATTGACTGGTACGGCAAATCTTACCAGCAGGTGATAAACCTCCCATAAATATATAGACTCTAGGGGCCTCTTTAGAGTGAATCTTGAGTAGTTGGACTTGATTTAGTATAACTTTTTTAAAGCTCTTCGTGGCCATTCGAACTTTCGAGTAATTAAACCTAGAAAATGTTCCATAGTCTAACTAGAACATTGATATGATTCTTCCCTTGCTCTACTTACATAAATCTTTGTTTACCATAACCAGACTATTTTTTTTAGTGAGACAAAGTGGGAAGTCCCACAAAAACTGAATTCTTAAATGCAAAACACCTAGCACATCATACAAGATAAGTAGGCGAATAACAAAGGGAATCAAGTTTCATGAGTAGTCTTCATTAGCTTGCTCTCCCCGCATGCTTATTTGCTCGTTGATTGCCCTCTTTGACCACATGACTTGCATAAGGATTGCTGGAACTGCACTATATCCATAAGAAGTGGATAGCTTGTGTCAGATAAGCATTACTATGACATCCATTAATCCAACCTATGATTGTATAAGTCACCTTCCAACTAGATCCTTGAGCATTGTAGCCTTTCCACATGTCAACCCTTCCAAGCTGAGCTTCAGGCACCATAGATGCGTAAAATGATTTTGTAACAACCAAAAGAACATCACCACAGCTGTCACAAGTAATAAAACCTGCACTGGCCTTCCCATCCTTCCATGATGCATCAATGTTCTCCTTCACAATTCCACAGGATGAGGGTAATCCAAGAAACCAAATGGGTGGAAGTAGGTGAGCTCATTGAGCTGCCGAAATGAGCTGCCGAAACCCCAGTGCTGTGATTTACCCATTTCAGTGAACTGTTTATTGGCATTCAATACCTGAACAGCAAGTCGCTGAGCCAGAATGATTGCTTCTTCTGGCTTACTCTGTTTGGAATTGTCGCCCATTCCTTTTTAACCATAGGTTCGAACCAGCATAACTTATCAGCGTTCTCAACTCCATCTTCCTTCTGTGATCTGCTAAGAATTCCACCGGTTCTGTAGAGAGGTAAAATTAGGAATTGAGGGGAATTGAGTCCTCAGTTTTGTCCAAACCATCTCAGCAAAGGTGCACTGAACAAGGAAATGTTCAATGTCATCAGCAATGGTGGGGCACAGGTCACATTAAAGCTTATGGCAAAAGACCCTTACTGACTAATAGCTCATTGCACAGAAGTCATCCTCACAGAACTTTTCACCAAAAAATTTTCATTCTAGGCTATAAGATTCCAAATCCAACTGAATTTTATGGTTAGGTGAGGCTGTAAAGTCCTCCTTATAATGTTGTACACATCCTTGGCTTTTAGAGTTGGTGAGCCTGTTACTTTCTCAACAAATCTATCATCATAATTGTGCATGTGGATTAGGATACACACTATCCTTTGAGCCAAGGTATCTAGAAACATATCTTTTAACAGATTCTGATTCCATGATCCCCTTCCATCCATGAGTTGATTAACATTCCAAGTATCATGGCTCAACAAAAAATTGATGAATATTGGGAGTTGATTAATTGATTCAAAAAACAGCCATGGATCTTGAAAGACTCTGATACCTTCTCCATTAATAACCTGCCATGTGAACTACCCTATTAACCATTTTGTAGCAAAACCTATTGTTTTCCAATTGGTGATGAGCTCTTCTTTGGTTTATAAGTATTGCCAAATTTATACTTTGGTATAACAACTCTGCTTGATACTGATTTACTATCTAAGATCAGTTGGCCTGTCCTCTGCTCATCAGTGCCTCTTTTAAGTTTCAGTTGTTGCAAACTGAAGCCTCCTTTGCTCTTGGTGGTGAATACAGTATCCCAAGCAATTAAATGAAGTTTCCTTTGATGCACTTCATAACCCTGCAGGAAGTCCTTGAAAATCTTCTCCAGATTTGACAGCATGAACACAGGTATGACACAGTTGGACATGAGGAAGATGGGGGTTGAAGATAATACTGAGTGGAGTAGTGTCATGCTACTGGGCATTGATAAATGTTTCCATTGCCATCCTTCCAGCATTGCATTGATTTTATTAAACAGGGGATTGAAATCTTGAGCCTTGAGCCTTCTACCAGATAATGGCATGCCAAGTTGGTCCAACCTTCGCTTCTAGCGAGGATAATGAGGATGTTTACGACCTGGCTTTTTAAATTAGGATCTGTATGATGGATGAAATGCACTTGGGATTTATGGACAGATTCACATGCTATCGTGATTGCAAATAGTAGGCAGCATCATCCTTTTTAATTCTTGAACATTCCTTTTATTGACTTTTGTGACCAAAAACAAGTCATCAGAAAATATCAATGCAAGGAGGGCCCTTGCGTACTAGGATTGTAAACTCAGTGGTCCTCTATTAGCAGCTTCCTACAATGATCTAGAAAGCATGTCAGAGCATAAAATAAACAAAAAGTGAGACAAAGGGGATCCTTGCCTTATTCCTGTAAAGAACCACCAAGGCAGGTGGCCATTAATAAGCACTGCAAAGCTGGTGTGCAGAACACAACCCTTAATCTATAAACCTTGTATGAAAACTGAAGTGATGAAGAGTGGCAATAAGGTAATCCCATGAGACTCTGTCATAAGCTTTTTCCATATCGTCCTTAATAATCGTTAATGGAGATCTTCTAGCATTGCTGTTCATGGAGTGAATGATTTCTTGGACAATCATAATATTTTCTGAGATACTTTGATTAAACATAAAGGCACCCTGTTCCTTTGAAACGAGAGATGGCATCAGCTTCTTCATTCTGTTAATTGGAATTTTTGCCACTGTCTTATAGGTTCTGTTGCAAAGGCTGATTGGTTAAAGTCCTTCACCTCTCTCACTTTAGTTTTCTTTCGAATCAAAGTTATGTAAGTATTTTTTCTATCTCTTGGCCTATGCTGTGTAGCAAAGAATTCCTTAACTGCTCCTATTATATCCTTTTTGATGATTGGTTAGAAGCAAGGTTTGCTGTACCGGTACCGGACGGCGTACTGGTGCCGGACTGGTACGGTACAGTATCGATACCATACCATACCGACACACGGTACGCCTAGGCGTACCGGTTCGGTATCGGTACATGATATTTTTTTCGATTTTTAATTTTTTTTTTTGAATTTTTGAAGTTAATAATTGATAAATACAACCTCAATATGGCATTATATTGCATATTATTGACATATTTGGGTTCAATTTGGAGTTAGGTTGCGGTACAAAGATTCTTGATCTAAAATTTAAAACATATATTTATTTACATTATATTTCAACTATGTAATCTTAAAACTAAAAATATATATATATAAAATATGCATTAAAATGTATCTAAATATTTAAGTACAAAGTGCAATAACTAATATACGAACCTTAAGATGTACTCTGCATTTAATTTCTTGTCGAATGTCTGTGACGCTCGTAGATGTCTGGATCATCAACATAGTCTGAAAGGACATCAGTCCAACCCTTTAGCCAAGCTGCATCGTACTCTCGAATATTATCATCCCATAAGGCATCCTTTCTGGATTGTAAGACATCTCAGACCTCTCGCTAAAATTCTGACTCTGAGAAGTATCCTCGAGATGATGGTACGGTTGTGGAGGAGCCCATCCAAATATACCAGTAGCAAAATCTGATCCGTAAGATGCTCCAAGCTACAAAGGGTAGTAACTACTAGAAGATGATGCCTCGGATGCACCATATGCATATAAATCATAAGGTGGCTGTGGATAATAGGATCCATAATGTGAGGATGATCCAGATACATCCATGGACCCTACTCCACGTGCAAGATCGTCCGCAGTTGCATCATGTGCTGGACGACCTCTAGGAGTCTGTCATCTAAATGAAATCGGCTCCCCACGATCTCTACCGACTCATCCACCAAGATCCCTATCCTGTGTGACATGCGTAAACTGAGACTCACCGGTGACTCGAATATCATCCTGTGGCTGTCTTATAAACGGTGGTCTCCTGACCTCCAGTTCCTCTCTGATCATCAGATCCATGGCTACTACTACTAATATCATCATCACTCTCCCTGGTGTTCGTATCTGAACCAGATAGCTCCTGTACTCTCGAGAGTGGTGCACGTACAACTGTCTTTTTCTTTCCCCCCTTGTGCCCCTCTGTGACTGAGTTTTCTATGATTGGGAGGATGGATGCCTTCTTGCTGGCTGTCGGGAGGATCGTATATACATCTGTCGCTCGAATCTCTGGGAAGATGTATCGGATAGCGAGTCATGTGATGAAGGAGTCCCTTGTGTCCCCTCAGACTGTGGCTGATCAACTGGAACCCTATGTGGAATATTTTTTTCTGCCCATTGCCCTGGATCCACCCTGATCTCCCTCGCCACCACACTGGCTGGTCGTGGAGGGGATCCTGGCTCATCAAGCTCTGGCTCCTGCTGCTGACCTGCAAGCTATTTGATGATCGGATCGTCATCCTCGTCGGTATAATCATCCAGCATCGGATCAGTGTACTTCAACTGAACTTCCTTCTGAATACATTTTAGCCTCAACTTCAGATTGTAGTGAACATATACAACATCATCGAGATGTTTTTGTGTCAGATGATTTCTCTGTTTGCTGTGGATAAGGACGAAAGTGGATCAATTACGCTCACAGCCACTAGCAGAGACCGTTTGAGAAAGAATACGGACAGCCATATGTCTCAAATTTTCTGCTGACATTTCAAAATGAATCCACCATTCAGCTACAAAAGCAAAATTACATATCAAATTTGATGATATTATTAAGCAAAATTATATATCAATCTACATTGCTCATTATTGATATGTAATTTACCTGGATTCATCTGCTTTTTGCTTACGACAGTTGATGGGACTCCAAAACTGTCTGATCCCTCTCTAAACTGTTTCGTCTGAAATAAAATATATTTATTATTTATAAATATATCAGATCGAATTCAGTTGAATAATTATATCTGTTTTAAACTAGCATATCTCTTGCAGACACAACGACGCGATTTCTGGATCGGGCACCATCTTATATATGACATTGCGAAGAGCAGCAAGAAGCTCACTATCCATATCTATCCCCGGAATAATATATTGAAATCTCGGATTCAAGTAATAAACTGCAGATAAATTTTAAGACTGATTAAGCATAATTTTATTTTCATGCTTCAAAAAAATATTTTAAAACATTCTTGAATCCAAACTTACCAGCTAGATGCAAATCTCTGCCTATCTGATAGTCCCAACGGCGCTCAATAATGTTAATGAATTCTTGAGCATACTTGGAATCATTCTCACTAATCTGTTTCTTTGCCCTCTCCATCATGTAATATAGGAAGCCCATCTGGGGGTATCTCTTGCTGTCCATGGCGCGAAGCACCTCATATAAAGGCTTAATAGTTTTCACTATCTTCTCAGCCCGCTGCCAAAATGACTGACTCGTCACCAAGTTCTCCACATGACTTCCATCAGTGCCGGCCCTCACATATCTGCTCTCCTGCCATTCGGCACTGACAAACATCTGACGTAGGGCTGTTTCCTTCTGAAGAAGACTATCACGTGCTATGTAGTTGGTAGCAAACTGTGTGATACTTGGTCGTAAGATTTCCCTCCCAGTATACATCCGCATCAATGAAAGAACCCATGTGTGGTTGTAGATGAATCTAGTAATAGTCTGGGCAATCTTCACTACCTGCTGCACCCTGCGAATCTTTCCGATATCCATCAATATAAGATCAATGCAATGTGCAGCACATGGGGTCCAGTATATCTGCGGTCGCTGCTCCATCAGCAACTCTCCGGCAGCCTTATATTGTGGTCCATTATCTGTGATGACCTGCACGACATGCTGCTCACCCACTGAATCAATCACCTCCTCCATCAGACCAAGGATATATGTGGCATCGTGCATCTTATCTGAAGCATCGATTGATTTGTGAAAAAATATTTTTTCATCACAGTATGTCAAAAAATTAATGATGCTCCGCCTAGTAGGACCTGTCCAACCATCACACATCACTGTCAGACCGTATATAGGCTA
This sequence comes from Elaeis guineensis, assembly GCF_000442705.2. NCBI lineage: Eukaryota > Viridiplantae > Streptophyta > Magnoliopsida > Arecales > Arecaceae > Elaeis > Elaeis guineensis. Next base: position 48,451,514 of record NC_025998.2, read on the forward strand.
TTTATTTTTGTAAGAAGCAATCCATCTCTGCAGATCCTCCTTATTGCTGTCAAGAAGCTGATCATAGATGTCCTTAGGTCCTGGAGGATCTACACTCTGGCCGGCAGTCTCTATGGTTGAAATAGCAGATCGGTAGTAAGGATTGGCTGCTGCATTTGCTGGAATATGGCTGAAATGAAACTATGATTCAATAGCTTGCCACATATCCTTCTTCTTATCTTTTTTCAGCATACTGTCAATTCTCTGCTGCTTTGAATCCTTGCTGGGCAAAGCATGTGGATCCAAATCCTGAATGTTGGCTCCTGCTGGAATATCTCTGGAGGACCTCCTCCTACTGCCAAAAGAAAGCTCTCAACAAAGAAGACATGCTGCATCTGCTCCCTCTACCACCAGGCTTTCTGACTGAGATAGTCCTCCTTAACTCGAATTCTCCCCTACCAGTCGCTGATCCAGATCCTGATTCGTAGCATGATAGTCCGAATCGCTCTCTGTACCGGGCCATCTCCTCCTACTGGTACTGATCCGTCAAGCTCGCCTGAATGGCAGCCTCAATCTGTGCCTCCTCATCATCTGGAGCAGAAGCCTTCTCTGACTCTCTAGAGTGATAAGAATGTAGCTCTGCAGCTCGACGGTCTACTTTGGTCTTTTTCTGCTTTGCCCTTTCCTTCGCTGCTTTCGAATCAGCAAAGTATTTTTTCATCAATTGTCGGACCTCTTGCAGACATTTTCGACACATGGACACATTAGGATAATCACCAGTCAGATGCTGCTTCAACCTAGTCACCCCTCCTTTCTTGAACTCTGTGTTGCACCATTTGCATCTCTAATGATGTCGAGCTGAGAGCATTTCACCATGATCCCAACCGATGTCACGCTCTGGATCTTTCTTCTTACTTATTTCTGCAGGTATAATAAAATACTAATTATTTCGAATTATCGATAATATAACACTAATTATATATATTTTTTATTTGATAATATTTTTTACTATTTAAATATTTACAAAAAAAATTTTAAAAAAATCTCAAGTTAGATTTAAATATTTCAATTATTTTGAATCATTCTAAACATTATTCTCAATTTCAAAACTAACACTGATTTTTTATTTTTTTATTTTTTTAATAATTTTTATATAAATAAATATATACTATAAAATAGCTGATTAATTAAAGTGAACGAACGTCATGCTCTAAATTTTTTTCTTATAAATATATGCAAGTACAACAAAACACGATAGTTTAACGATAATTAAAATAATTATATATAATTTTAAAATAATTTTAATAATTATTTTAAAACTTATAAATTTAAAATAAATATGTTATATGCTTCAAATAATATTTTTAAATTTACTAAAATATAATACTATTTTTATATATTTTTTATTTTATAATTAAATTTTTTAATTTAAATAATTAAAAAAATAATTTTTTAATTTCAAATATTTGAAAAAAAATTTGAAATTAGATTTTAGTAGCTTGAATCATTCTAAACATGATTCCCAAACTCTAATTTTTTCCCTAAAATTTATTTTTTTTTTAATTTTTAAATAAATAAATATTTAAAAATATTTAAAAAATATATAATAATCAAAAATTAACAATTTTGGTGTCATCGTGTAGATCTTCCAAAAATCTATCACATATAATTAAATCATCCAAAAATCACAAGATTTTGGCATGATTTTTTTCTTATTTTCATTCTTTCTCATTCTTATCCTACTTTTAACAACAAAAATAAAAAAAAATATTTATTAAGAAAATAACACATTATCTTACCTCCGGCCAAAGATCAGCCTCTCCTCGAACCACTCCTACAATTTGACGGAGTTTTTTTTTTTTTTCTAATTTTTCGGAGGTCTCAACGGTTTCGTTGAGACCTTCATAAGCTTCAGGTCCTCGGGAGTTTTCTGAGACTTCTTAGAGAACTCTAAACAGGCTCAATGATTTAAAAAGTCTCCGACCCCACCCCCCTCCCCCCTCCCCACTTTATGCATATGGGCATGTTGGCATGGTTCGGTTCACGCCGAACCGGACCGAACCGATCCATATCGTCCGATTTTGGGCGGTATGGAAACGAACCGGACCAAACCGAGTGGTTCGGAGAGTTTTTGGAAAAAAAGATCCGAATCGGACCGGTAAAGTACTGGTCTGGCTCGGTACACCTCGTACCGGGCGGTTCGGCCCGGTACGGCGAACCCTGGTCAGAAGTTTTGAAAGAACATTGGCTGAAAACCATCAGGTCCTGACACCTGATTGGCACCTACTTCATTGCGGCTGCTTCAATTTCCTCCTCATTGACTTCCCTGACAATCTTTTGATTTTGTTATTCAGTTATGTTGACAGGAACGGTTGGAAGCTCCGGTGTGTTCCTATGGGGCTCTATATTCCAATAATTTTGAAAGTATGGAAAGAAAACTTTCTAAATTTTGGTTCACAATCAGTGCTGATCCATCATCCCTGTTTATTACGAAAACTCTGTTCTTTCACCTTCTCAATATTGTTGATTTATGAAAGAAGGATGTATTATAATCACCTTCCTTCAACCATTTCACATGAGTTTTTTAGCACCGTGGCATTTCCTGCATTCTAAGAATTTGGTCATATATACTCAGCTTCTTCAGCAACAAAGCATGGGGATGTGCAGTAAGGCCTTGGCAATTGACATCCTCATCTTATAATAGCTTTATGTATTGCTCCAAAATTTTGGCCTTGTTGAATTCCCAACTGACTGCTCATTTCATTTTAATAGAGCATGTTTTACATTCTTTAAATTTTTTATAACTCTCTGATTCTTGGTGATACTCTCTCCACATTTCCATGCTGTTCGAAAAATCTGTGTGATCCGCACACAACAAAGTCTGAACTTCTCAAATCTGAATGGAAAAGGCATTCGAGCTCTTCTGACCTGGGTATTTAATGGTAATAAACAGTGATCTAAGCCTATTGGAATCAGATGGATGACCTCTGATTCTGGGAATAGTCTGATCCATTTTGTGGAGGCCATGGCCCTATCTAATCTCTCCCAAACTCTTGCTTTCCCCTGATGATTATTACATCATGTGAATGGACATCTAGCATAGCCAAAATCAACCAAGCCAACATCCCTGATAAAGTTTCGAAATTCTATGACATCCCTATTCTCTTTGAATTCCTTGCCTTCTCTTTTCTTTGAGCTGGAAACAATTACATCAAAATCCCCTGTGATCATCATTGCTAATCCCATGGCAATGCATACGACACCATGTCACCATGCAGTGCTGTCTTCCAGAAATGCCAGCATATATGATGCTAAGGATCCAAGGTGGAAAGCCTGGGGAGGACACAACATCAAAGGCAGCCTGTTTATCAATGCTATAAAAAATCAAAATTGCCACAATCCTTTTTCCAGGGAACAGTTTCTTCTTCTGACTATCCTCTTGCTGGGATAGACAAAAACTTCCATTGTTTACCAACACTTCTCTATAGTTTACCAAGTGAGTCATTACCCAAAATTCTAGTCTCTAAAGTACAGGATACATCAGGATCATTCTTACTAATCGGGTACTTCAGATTCTTCTGAAAGGTGGGCTTTCTTGTGCTCCTATAATTCCACAATACCAGAATCATGGATTTGATGGGTTTGAGTATGTACCTTAACAACTTCGATTGCCCTTCCTTCTTGGCTTCCAGTGCATTCCTCTTCCTCTTTCCATGACTTAGATTCATGGCAACCTGCAGTGCCAGCTTCAGATATTTTAGAAGATAAGAAGAAAGACGAGTCTCCCTTACATCCCAATACCATCGTCCCTCATCATAGAAGAACCATAGCACTATGATCATTCTTCGGGTTGAGGGTAAGATTGCTGGGTGGATGTTGATTCGTTGATAGGAGTGGATATGGACATAACAGTGGGCTTGGTTAAGGGGATTAATGCCAGTTGTTTAGTCTTTACTGCTGCTTGGTCTTGCCTAGTTCCCTCCTTAAGGATAAGAATTTTGCTATCCAGTTGTGGAGTGGAACTTGAAGCACTCACATTGTTACTTCTTTGTGGAGATCTCTTCTTCTTCTCCTTCTTCCCATTTGTAGCCACATGGTGAGCGTTAGTGAGCTCCATTGCTTGACCAAATTCTTCTGTTTACTTAAAATCCTCCCCAAGCACCATGAACTGCGATTCCCCATGAATGGAAATCCCTTCATTGCAGCTAGTGGGGTGGATGCCTGCCTTATTTTGATTGGTCCTTCCCTCAACTGTCTACCAATTGTGAGTGCTATTTGTTCAGTTTGCTTCTTTTGGAATAGATGAGCTTGAACTTTGTTAGGATGAATTGGCTCCTTCTTTCTCGTACCTTGACCAACCGAAACCCAGATGGCCACCATTCATGGTCCATATAACCTCTTACCCTCTTGTTGAATCAGATCTGCCTCCTCCCCCACAGTGTTGGCACTGATCCTCAAGATGCCCAATCCTACTGCAAAGGAAATAGAGTAATAGGAGATTTTCATATTGGATCTGTTGCTTAGACTTCCTTCCTTTCACAATGATGTCCACTGTAGGATTTAGAGGTTTAGAGATATCAGTCTATACCGAGGCTTTTGCATAGCCACCACGAACCACCTCTCCTATTCAGATATGAATACAGAGCACTGTTCTTGTGGCTGTCACTATTTTTCAAACCATTTTCCAATCCCACTGCAACAATGGGAGATCGGGAGATCCATCTAGCCTGCAGCATGCCTAATATCTGAAGTAGATCGGAAGTTCAGCCTCCACCATTCAGGTGCCAAGACTTGGCTGGAATTCATTTGAAATCTTCTATTTCATCTCAACTCTCGCTGAGCAATGGCTAATGATAAACCTGAAGGGAAGAAAAACTGTTTTCTGCAGATTACCAGAGTTGCATCTAAAAAATTTTCTTTGAATCTTACTAAATAAGGATCAAATTCTTACCTATATTGTAGCGGAATTAGGGATCAAATCTTCAGAATCTGGATTCAACCTTCGCATAGGCCTGGAACTGCAGGCCCTCTACTTTGCGTGCACGCCAGACAATGCAGGAAAGTGGGATGACCTTTGATCAAATCACCTTTGCAACCCAACCAAAAGAGGAAAAAGAGGTGCTGGTGTAATGCCTTACACCAGCAAGGGGGATGCCCAAGGATGGGCCCTCGTCAAGGGAAGAGGGGCGGCATGGAAGAGGTGGCGCCAAGGAAGAAAGGGGGTGCCTCAAGCTCGTGCCTCTCTCTCTCTTTCTCTTTTCTCTCAATCTGATTTGTTTGCTATCTCTTATGCATCTATAGGTAGAGATCCTCTCTATTTATAGATGATTCCCACGACTCAATAAGTATAGGACTTCTAATTCAAACATGCTTTGAATCAGTCCAATACTCACGAAAGGACTCCTACATAAGATAGAATTGGAACCATATAAGGCATCTACAATGCACTCATTCCCACACCCACATAGGATGCCCACAACCAGTACCATACCAGGTGTTGGTCGGCCAAGGAGTGAAGGGAATCCCACTGCAAGTAGGACTCCAAATGTCTCATCCAAAAATAATCCAATTCGAATTCAATTTGAAGTTGGATCGAAATAATTTTGAAAGACTGTCAATCCTAAACTTTTTAGGACTTTAGAATCAAATCTAACTTGAAATTTTGAACCCAATTAAGTCTAACTTGAAATTAATTAGCACTTAAATCCAATCTCTCATAGGCTCCAGAAATCATAGATCAGAAACTGTTAATCCTCAGGATTGAACTGGAACCTCATATGTAATGCTAGCCAGACATAGTCAACTCTTCAATCATGTTTGACCCATAACTTAATTCTCAATTAAGTTAGCTTATATGTTCAATCAAGTCAAGTACTTTCAAATTGGACATATAAACATAGGTCAATACTTTTCTACGGTGTCTGACTTGTGTGAGTGACTCCTTAGGTTCAAACACTAAGCCGATAGTACAGGAATCGATTTCTGTACTAATCGAGATACCATCTAGCAATGATTTCCGACGTCTAGATAGGTCGAATTATCGTAAAGGAATATTCCAGAACCTATACATATGGTTACTATATAATTCATTCTTTTGATCCTTAATGCTCTAGGATGATCTCAGGTTAACTGTCAATCGAGAGTGTTTCATCTATATTATATTTCAATCTTTCAAATTCATCTTATGGATTATCCGAGCTAAGGCTTTACTAAATTGAAATACAGTGATATATCAGCTCCTATAATCCAAAGGGGTCAATCCCATCTTGATCCATACACAAACTTTGTAAGTACTTGACTGTATCTAATAGTCTTTCGTCACTACATTAGAAATCCAGATAGTCTGGCACCAAAGCACAGTGAGTTGCTTGCAAGTCACTATGGTGATCTCAGGTCTGAGGGACACTTATGCCCATACGCTTCGCGAGCAGCTCTTGACAGCAGAATGCTCAGTAGGTGAGTCACCTGTTCAGTGACGATGTACTCCTACATCTCATTTGTATGCCATACCAGTATCACCACACTTGGTTAAGAGGATAACCAACCCATATGGTATACAACAATCTCCACTCGATAAATGTCATCGTCCTATAATGACGTATCATTCGATCGCGAACATGTTTAAGAACTATACGATAAATCCTCTCTTTATCTTTCACTAACATAGTTCTAAAGACTTCATCACAACATAAGAGTTCTACAAGGAAGATGTAATTTTGTGATGAAAAATGTCAAAATAATTTTTATTCATTTATCAATAATTCATATGCAAAGAGAAACTCAATCGTCACACGATTGGTTTTAGGATAATTTTCAATAATTCCCACTTGGACTAAAGCCAATCGAGGCAGTATTTTATACTCATTTTCTATTTGAAATCATCGAACTCTTTGATCTCGAGAGCTTTAGTAAAGGGATCGGTTAGGTTCTCTTTTCCATTGATCTTCTGAAGCTCGACATCATCTCGGTTCATGGTCTCTCGTACCAGATGATAGCGGCGCAGAATATGCTTGGGGCATTGGTGTGACTTTGGTTCTTTCACCTGAGCTATGGCACTAGAGCTATCATAGTACAGCAGGACAGAGCCATCAATAGGTGTAACTTCTAGCTCGGTGATGAATTTTCACAATCACACTATTTTCTTTGCAGCATCTGATGTAGCATTGTATTCCGCTTCGTATACAGAATCGGCCACAGTATGTTGCTTGAAACTCTTCCAGCAAACAACTCCTTCATTCAAGGTAAATACATAGTTCGACATGCTTTTGCTATCATCACAATCTGATTGGAAGCTGGAATCAGTATATACCATAAGTTTTAGATCAGTGTCTCCATAGATAAGCCATTGGTCTTTAGTATTTTTCAAATACTTAAGGATTATCTTCGCAATCTTTCAATGGTTCTCATTCAGATCAGATTGGTACCTACTCACTATCCCTAGTGAATAGATCACATCCGACCTCGTACACGTCATAGCATACATAATAGATCTCACTGTCGAAGCATATGGTATTCTACTCATATGCTCTCTTCTCAGGAGTTGTCGGATAATCCTTCTTGAAGAGAGTAATTCTTTGGCCTATCGGAAGATATCCTTTCTTGAAATTATCCATGTTGAACTGTTTCAATATGATATCGATGTACGTGAATAGGGACAATCCAAGTAATCTTCTAGATCTATCCTTATAGATCTTCATCCCTAGGATATAGGATGTTTCTCCCAAATTCTTCATGGAGAACTGTGATGATAACCACAGCTTCACACTCTGCAAAGTCGGGATGTCATTTTCAAGTAACAGTATGTCATTCACATATAGCACAAGGAAGATGACTACAGAATCTGTAGCCCATTTGTAGACGTAAGGCTCTTTTTCATTCCTAACGAAATCATATGTTTTGATCACCTTATCAAAATGCATGTTCCAATTCCTAGATGCCTGCTTAAGTCCATAAATAGACCTATTCAGCTTGCACACTTTTGACTCATCAGTGAATGTAAATCTTTCAGGCTGTATCATATACACCTCTTCTTCCAGCTCTCCGTTAAGGAAAGTAATTTTGACATCCATTTGTCAGATCTCATAATCTAAGTATGCAGTGATAGCAAGCATAATGCGAATGGACTTGAGCATTGCCACAGGAGAGAACGTCTTATCATAGTCAATACCGTAATGCTGACGGTAACCCTTGGTAACTAGACAGATTTTATAGGTCTTTATCTTTCCGTCCATTCTTTTTCTTTTGAAAATCTATTTACACTCTATAGGTTTTATCCTTTGGGCGGATCAACTAGTATCCATACACCATTGATCTTCATGGACTTCTTCTCGGACTTCACGATCTCAAGCTATTTCTGGGAGTCGGGCCTTTGCATGGCCTTCATATAGGTGATCGGATCCTCATCGTTCTTATCAAGTTTGATGGGATCACCGTCTTGGATCAGAAAATCGTAGTATCTGTCCGACTGATGCGGTATTCTATCGGATCTTCTTAATGGCACCTCTACTGACTCCGGATTCGATTCTCCAATCAAATTCAATTTTGTGTGTCGGTCCTTCTACTTCATGAACTTCATCAAGTTTAATTTTACAGGCATTAGCTCCTTCACTAAGAAATTTTTTTTTCAAAAAGACTATCCTGTTGCTGACAAACATCTTTTATTCTACAGTGAGGTAGAAGTAGTATCCTTTAATTTTCTTTGGGTATCTTACGAACAAGCATCTATCAGACTTAGGTCCAAGCTTATCTGTCTTTAAATGCTTGATATAAGCTGGACACCCCCAGACCCTAAGATGTGAGAGCATCGGCTTACGTCCAGTTCATAGTTTTATCGACAGACTTGCTCGGCACCTTATTCAAAATGTAGTAGGCAGTTTCTAGAGCATATCCCCAAAAAGAGATTGGCAGACTCATAAAGCCCATCATGGATCGAATCATATCTAACAAGGTTCGATTCCTCCTTTCACATATCCTGTTATGTTGTGGTGTTTCAGGAGGGATCTACTGTAAGAGAATTCCATTCTCTTCCAGATATGTTAGGAAGTCACTGGTGAGGTATTCACCTTCTCGATCTGATCGAAGGGTTTTAATATTTTTTTCAGTTTGTTTCTCTACTTCAATATAGAATCGTTTGAACATTTCAAATGATTTTGACTTATGCTTCATAAGATAGACATACCCATACCTCGTTAGATCGTCTGTAAACATAATGAAGTTGTAGTATCCTTCTCCGGCACTTATGTTCATAGGTCCGCATACATCAGTATGTATTAGACCTAGGACATCGTTGGCTCTTTCACTTTTTTCCTTAAAAAGTGACTTAGTTATCTTACTAAGTAGACAGGATTTGTAGGTTGGTAATGATTCACAATTATCTATTTCAAGGACATATTCCTTAATCAATCTATTAATCCTACTCTTGTTTATATGACCAAACCTATAATGCCAAAGGTAGGATTCACTGACATTATCTAATTTAGAACGTTTACTGGATGTGTACATTATACCAACAGACCGTGATATTATATATATATGCCATGTTTTAATTGTCCACGCATTATTGCAATATCATTCATAATGATATCATAAAAATCATCCTTTATTATAAACTTGAAACCAAGTTTAGCCAAAAGGCCTACAGAGATGACATTCATTAAAAAGAAAGGACAATAATGACAATCATCTAACATGACACTACTGGACTCGAAGACAAGTTGCAAAGTTCTCAAGGTCAGAACTGGAACAAGGTTTCCATCTTCAACGTTCAAGAACCGCTCATCCTCTCTAAACTTCCTATTTATCTGCTTTCCCTGTAACGAATTGCATATATTAATCGAACTTTCGGTATCCAATACCCAGGTAGTAGTATCACGAATAGAGAAATTATAAGGAGTTATCATATAAGTACCTTGTAAAGCAACCGCTTGCTTCTCTCTCTTGTTCTTAAGCCTGTTTGGATCAAGGGTCACTATATAAGCAGGATAATTCCTCTTTCAATGATCCAGTTTCTTATAGAAGAAGCATTCTGCCTGACTCTTGTCAATTTTTGACGATTTGCTTTGCTTAGGATCAGCAGTACGGAATTTCTACACCTTTTTTTCTCTCCTAAAGGATCGACGACCTGCAGATGAATCTCTCACTAAATTCATCGGCTCCTTCTGGAGCTGGTGGTCTTTCTTAAAAGTCTGCAGTAATCCTAGCAAATCATGGTAGTTCACTACAGACTTTGTCATTCTGTAATAATTGAGAAAGGGTAGGTAGGATTTCGATAGCGAATTGAGGATAGCATCCTTGTCTAACTGTTCATGCAACGGAAAGTCAAATTTGCTCAGACGTTCAATCTACTCAATTGTGTATAGTACATGATCGGTGACTAAAGCCTCTTTTCGCATACGGGTATTGAACACTGTACAAGAGGTTTTGTCTCTCCGCATCCTCAAAGGTGTCGAAGGATTCATTCAACATTTGAATGATTTGCTTTGGCTACGCATTCTCGAACTTATGGCTAAGCTCGTTGTTCATAGTTGCCTTCATCACATAACGCATAGTCGTTCGGTCATTGAGCCACTTTATGTGTCTCTCGCTATACGAGGAGCGTTGGCAGCAGGTTCTTCAAGTGCCTCATCCGTAAGGACGTACAGAATCCTTTCGTGCTCCAAGACGATTTTTAACTTTCAATATCAACTATTGAAGTTGGGTCCAGTGAACTTGTCGCTGTCCAACAACGTACGGAGGGATAGTGTGTTAGCCATAACTGAAAGAAAAAATATAAGCCTATTAGTATATGAATTACTTTTTAATTCCAAAGATATGGACTTTAGTCTAAAGATTCTCCCACTATTTTAACAAATTGGTAGTCTTTACCTCCAACTCGAAGAATTACATTAATTCCTTAGTGGGTACTAGAATCCACACAAACTACATTTGGGCTCGAGTGTGGCTCGGCCAATCGTAGTGTAGCTCAGCCAACCCTAGTGCATCCATGGATAGGTTCATAACCAATTGTTTTTCCAAACAACTTCTAACAATTAGGTTGTGCCCTAGACATCCGTTGAGCAGGCGTATAGCGCCTTCACTGAAAATCCTGACTAGGTCCAACCATTAACATGACAACACCAAGTGCATCTAACAAATGGATGTCCAGGTCCGAGTGTGGCTCGATCAATCTGAGTATTGATCTGAAGATACAACAAGATGGTCATATGATGGATGATAATTCCAATACACAATAGACACTAGGCGTGTGGCGTCTTCAATGTCTATTTGGAATATTGGACTCATTATCATGCATCTTAGTGGGAGGCTATGAACAAGTTATCCCATAACTGTATCATTTTATAGATCTAATAATTTAGAGAATTTAATTTCATTGACCTGAAAATAAGAGAAGAAGTTGACCTGTAAGCTGTAAAACCTTCCACTGACTTCACCAAGTCATATAAAAGATTAGACATAAGCTGGTCTAAAGATATCTAAATCAGTCGTACTGATTAATCTTGATGGTATGGGTCTGTTCGAATCAATTAGTGACCTAATCAAAACATAATCTACCATGTCGGCCAGGTAAGTGAGATTAGTGGGAGGGATGTGCCATTAACTTGCCGTAGATGTATTTAGGTGAGTAGCTCCCAATTAAAAGTTACTTGATCGAATCTGCCAAACTTATCTTCGTTACCAATTGGTTAATTAATTTCGATTTGATCTATCAGAAGATTCGGGCTCAACCACAGAGCCATGATCATGGTCCATTTATTAAGATCAAACACATGGACTTGATCAATCTTCAACTATTGAGGTTGATTCAGAGAAATTCTGACCTAATCTAATTCAACACTTGATTAGATTTAACTAATTTCTCTACTTGGTTCATATGTATTTTTGACCCTAGGTCTAACCCATTAGAAGGACTTGATACAAGCTAACCCTTTGTCCATCGATTTATGTGGTGTCTTAATGATCTTCAATTCTTAAATTTAGATCATTCAAACTTAATTCAAAATTAAGTATGTGAAATATGTGTTTCAGTCTATAAAACTATTCTATCAGGGTTTCAGGTGAAGCATACCATATATTTCAACTCATAAAAATAAATTTTCATAATATGTTTAATAATTAAACATGCATAGGTATGATCTAAACTTCATATATATATATCTCATGCATCATGACAATTTTTATATCAATACCTGTTGGTGCAAAAATCTGCTTGCGCCGGAGAAGCTGGAGTCGGGGAAGTCGCGGTCGCCGTCGGGACCTGCAAGGGAAGTCTAAACCGGAGGTGGGGTTGCTCCGGCAAGACCCTCCGACGCTCAAGTCAGTTCTCTGCCTCAACAAGAATGGAGTGCTCGAACGGAGAATTTAGCAGAGTTTTGAGATAAGAGATGAGCTTAGAGAATAACGTATCTGAGTCCCCCTTTTATAGGCGGAGGGGGCAACGGATTGATGGCGACACCTGTAACCGTCTGGTAGTGGGCCGTCCGTGGTCAGGGGAATTTATTGCGAGAGGTAGTGGAGTGGAATCGTGGCCATCACCGCAGCTCGCCACGTGGAATCAGTTGCAGGGAGTGGAGCAGCGCCCGTTGTCGTGACTTGCCAGCGGATGGGAGAATCGCCCGGTATCCGTTGCAGGAGGTGGAGCAGGTTCGTGACCGTTATCGTGGCCTGCCAGGGGGTAGTGGAGCTGTGCGGAATCCGCCGCAGGAAGTGGAGCAGGGCGGCGACGGTTACTGCGGCTTGTCAGGGAATGATGGAGCTGTGCGGAACCCGTCACAGGAAGTGGAGCAGGGTCATGGCCGTTTTGGTGGCTTGCCAGGGGGCGCGGATCTGTTGATTGAAGCTCGGAGACGGTCGGAGCCCGGCCTCTGTAGAGGTCCGGGAGAGGTCCTCCTGGCGGCTGGGGCCGTGGGCGGAGTCTGACTTCCGTGGAAGTCCGGGCGGAGCTGCTCTGTGGCTGATGTCGGAGGCGGAGCCCGGCTCCCGTAGGAGTCCGGGCGGAGCCCTCTCGGAGCTGAAGTTGCGGGCGGAACCCGGCTCCCGTAGGAGTCCGGGCGGAGTCCTCTGCAATCAAAGTTAAAGGTGAAGTCCGGCTCTCGTAGGAGTCCGGACGGAGCTTACCAGCAATCAAAGTTAGAGGTAAAGTCCGGCTCCTGTAGGAGTCCGGACGGAGCTTACCAGCAATCAAAGTTAGAGGTGAAGTCCGGCTCCCGTAGGAGTCCGGACGGAGCTTTCCAGCGGTTGATACTGAGAGCGGGGCCTGGCTCCCGTAGGAGTCCGGGCGGAGCTGTGCTGCAGTTGATGTCGGAGCCCGGCTCCCGTAGGAGTCCGGGTGGAGCTGTGCTGCAGCTGATGTCGGCGGCGGAGCCCGGCTCCCGTAGGAGTCCGGGCGGAGCTGTTCTGATGTCGGCGGCGGAGCCCGGCTCCCGTAGGAGCTCGGGCGGAGCTGTTCTGATGTCGCGGCGGAGCCCGGCTCCCGTAGGAGTCCGGGCGGAGCTGTTCTGATGTCGGCGGCGGAGCCCGGCTCCCGTAGGAGTCCGGGCGGAGCTGTTCTGATGTCGGTGGCGGAGCCCGGCTCCCGTAGGAGCCCGGCTCCCGTAGGAGCCCGGGCGGAGCTGTTCTGATGTTGCGGCGGAGCCCGGCTCCCGTAGGAGTCCGGGCGGAGCTGTTCTGATGTCGGCGGCGGAGCCCGGCTCCCGTAGGAGCCCGGGCGGAGCTGTTCTGATGTTGCGGCGGAGCCCGGCTCCCGTAGGAGTCCGGGCGGAGCTGTTCTGATGTCGGCGGCGGAGCCCGGCTCCCGTAGGAGCCCGGGCGGAGCTGTTCTGATGTTGCGGCGGAGCCCGGGCGGAGCTGTTCTGATGGCGGCGGAGCCCGGCTCCCGTAGGAGCCCGGGCGGAGCTGTTCTGATGTGGCGGCGGAGCCCGGCTCCCGTAGGAGCCCGGGCGGAGCTGTTCTGATGTGGCGGCGGAGCCCGGCTCCCGTAGGAGTCCGGGCGGAGCTGTTCTGATGTCGGCGGCGGAGCCCGGCTCCCGTAGTAGCCCGGGCGGAGCTGTTCTGATGTTGCGGCGGAGCCCGGCTCCCGTAGGAGCCCGGGCGGAGCTGTTCTGATGTCGGCGGCGGAGCCCGGCTCCCGTAGGAGCCCGGGCGGAGCTGTTCTGATGTTGCGGCGGAGCCCGGCTCCCGTAGGAGTCCGGGCGGAGCAGTTCTGTTGCCGATTCCGCCGAGGGTTTCGGCTGTGGGTATTTTATACCCAACACCAGTCCCCCTACTTCCGAGTTTGAATTTCAAGCGAAGGAAGTACACAGAGAGAGAGATGGGTACAGCCGGAACTGTCCCTTCGAATCCTGTGCACTGCCGCCTCCAGATATTTTGGCATTAAATGAGCGCGTGCCGGAGTCTTTTCGAATTGGAGCGGTACGAGGGGACGCTTCGAAAATCCCGCAGGTACATTGGTCTAGGTACGGCGCAATTATGATCCTGCCAACCATCAGCCGCTTTTAGCCGTCTGCCAGGGGGAGTGGGACACGTGTCGGATGCGGACTGGCCAGAGGGATTCGCGATCATTATGGCGCCGGATCCCAGGGTCTATTTAAACCCGTCCTCCCCCCTTCAGGCGTCCTACTCCATTCTTGAGTTTTCGCTTGGTGTCTGTCTTCTCTTCGAGAGCCTGCTCTTGTGAACGTCTTCTCGAGCCGTAGGCGCCTCCCGTTTCTCGCTCCCCAGGTCCCCAGGGCAATATAGGTTAGTGCCAACCTTCTTCTCACCGCCTAGGGGCTTCTCCTCTTTTCATTACTTTTGTGCCTCCTTCCGAGTTAGCCTTCGGCGTCTCGTTCCCCTTTCGGTCTGCCTTTTTAGGGTTCTTTAGGTTCTCCCTCCGAAACTGCTCAAAATGTCCTCTGACTCCTCTGCTCCCGGCAGTTCCGAGAGTTCTTCTGCTTCAAACCCCCAGGTCTCTGTCTCTGCGGACGAACCCGCGTCCGGGGCTGGGCCTCGCCCGGTTTTCGCACCGGGCGCAATTCCATGCTCGTCGACTTCGGATGAACTCCTTCTGATAAGGGTTCGGTATGGGGTTCCTCCGGAGTACGACCTGGAGCTACTTGGCCCCTCTGACCGGGCCAGCGCTCCTCCTCCCGGTCGCTTCTGTTTGTATCAGGAAGCGTTCCGTGCCGGACTCTGGCTTCCGCTTCCTGTCTTTGTTGCTGCTTTCTTCCGCTTCTTGGACATTTCTCTCGCCTCCGTGGCCCCGAATTCCTTTAGGTTTTTGATAGGGTTTCTCTCTCTCTGCCACATAGCCGAGGTCCAGCCGTCCCTCTCCTTGTTCAGGCATTTTTATACCTTCAAACGCCATCCTTCGGCGAAGGACTGGTGGTACTTCTCCCCCCAGTTCGGCAAGAAGGGGTTGCTGAAGGGTGCCCCTTCTTCGATTCACAATTGGAAGGGGAAATTTCTTTTTGTCTACTGTCCGACCCTGGAACTGGGCCTGCCTCCTTGGGGGTCTCTGAGGGATTCCGTCCGTCGGGCTCCCAGCCTGGGGGAGGACGACCTTCAGGCCGCCCAGAAGCTCCTAACTTATCCCACTCCTTCCCTTCCTAATCTTCTGAGGGAGCAGCTCCTTTTCAACATCGGCTTGAGCCCTCAGGATCCAGCAAGTACTTATCTTTTCTTTTCTTGCCTTCCTCTTCTTCTTCGCTCTTTTCTTTCTCTTTCTTTCTCTCTTTTTTTTTTTTTTTTTTTTTTTTTTGACTCTGGACTGATCGGTGCCGCTTCTTCTTTCTTTCTCTTTTTTTTTTTTTTTTTTAGCAATGGACGCCGAAGCAACGCGGATGCTCGCCAAGGGAATGAGAGCCCAGAAGAGGAAGGGCGCGACGGCCTCCGGATCGGCGAAGAGGGCCAGGGCGGAGGAGACGAGCTTGGCTGCGCCCGTCCAGGCGGCCCCGGCCATCGACATTCCTTCAGATGCCGAGCCAGCGGCCCCCCGGGCTTCCTCAAGGAGCCCGCCAACTGGGGCTCCCGCTCTGGAGGTTCGCCCCGCGGAGGCGCCCGCCGCGGGGAGGAGGAAATCGGTGGCTCGCAGGGCGGGCAGCCACCGAGCTGCTGCAGACGAGTCTGTCTGCTCCGAGGGGGGATCGGAGAACCCCTTCAACGACAAGGACCTGATCAGGCGGCTGCTTGATGGCTGCATCCTGTCCGATGTCGTGGAGAGGATCGACCGTGCCGATCCCGAGCAGCGGGCCTGGGACTCGTTGGGGTCCTTCCTCGAGGTAAGCGGATATTTATCTGCACAGTCACTCGGCCTTTGTTGTAATTCTCTATCCGTCCTCGCAGATTGGGCACCAGCTCTTTGCCTATGTCGAGGCGACGAGTCGCATGAGAAGGGACCTCCTTCAGGCGGAGGAACGCCGCCAGGCCGAGGTTGCCCGCCTCCAAGCGAAGACGGCCGAAGTTGCCGCCCTCCAGGAGGCCCTGGAGAGAGCGAGGCAAGCCCGGGAAGAGGAGAGACAAGCCCGGGAAGAGGAGAGACGAATCTTGGAGTCGGCGAGGAAGGCGGAGGCCGAGGTCGCCCATTTGGTCGAGCAAACTCCGGTTCTGGTCTCGGAGGCCAGGGCCCTTGCGGTGGAGGAGTTCAAGGCTTCCGCGGAGATGAGAGAACTGAACGTCCAGTTCGGCCAGGAGGCGTTCACTAAGGGGTTCGAGCTCTGCCAAGAAAAGGTGGCCAGCAGATACCCCGACCTCGATCTTGGCTTTCTTGAGGAGTCTGAAGACGAGGCCGGCCCTTCGTCTGCCGCCACCGCGGTCGCACCCCCCGCGCCGAGTTCTCCACCTCCTGCCCCTGAGGTCTGAGACCTCTGATCTCGCGCCCTTGTTTTGTCGTCATATTTTCTTTCTGTTTGTCTTCAAAATTATTCAGTCAATAAAGTCGAATTTCTTGTGGTGGATGGCCTCTCCTTCCCTCTCCTCCTTTTTGCTTTTCTTCTTGTAATGAGTCGATCTTTGACGCTTGCACCTTCCAATGGCAGTGCCCTGCTGAAGCACTCCCCTTGCCCCTGGGTGTCCCGCTGAAATCAACTATCCAGCGGCTGAAAAAGGAGGTCCTCCACCTGACGAAGAAGTTGAAGAAGTCGGAAGGCGAGCTCCGCAAGTCGAGGGAATGCCATTCCGAAGCCGCCGCTGAGGCCGCCCACTTTAGGAGTCTCCAAGTGAAGGCAATCATGGATTACAGCCGGAGGAAGGCGAACTTCACAAAGGAGCTCGAGGAATGCAAGAAGAGCACCAGCGATCGAATTTGGGCTCAAGAAGCCAGGATCAGCGCCCTCAAGGTGGAACTATCAGCTGCGAAGAGGAAGATCGGCCATCTGGAAGGAAGCTCATCCCGGCTCTTGGCCCGGGTTGATGAGGAACAGAAGTGGTCGCAGAAGGTCTCCGACCTCCAGAAGCAGCTTCAAGACGCCGAGATGAGTCATGACGTGCAGCGGGCCAGCTGGCGCCGGCAAGTGGAAGAGTACAAAGGGAGATTCCGGAAGGCGGCGGACGAGGTCGTTCGTCTCCAGAGGCAGCTGGTTACTAGGGCGCAGCTTACTTCCGCCCAAGATACCGAAGAGCTCCAAGCCCTGAGAGGCACTGTCGAAGGGATTTCTGTCTCCCTTGGGGAGAAGACAGCCGAGCTGCAACAAGTGAAAATCCAACTGGCGCTTGAGCGGAAGGCCGTCGCGGACGCAGAGGCGGAGTCCGAAGTTTTGCGGAAGTGGCGTCGAGAAGCGGAGGCTGAGAGCCGGCAACTTCGTCAGGCGCTCCAGGATACGCTGCGGAAGAAGGAAGAATTAGAAGAAGCAATGGAGAACCTGAGGCAGTCCTGATTGAGGGATGGAGGTGATAACCCTAGGTCGGAGGGAGCAGGGCCTCCTTAGAGCTCTTTTGTCTTTATGTAGTTACTTTCTTTTTGTCGTTTTGTCCTTCTTTCCCTGGCCGTCCTGGCCTTGTAGTTCGTATATCGGAAATGAAAAAGGAACGTTTTGTGTTACCTTGTCCACGCGTAGCACTGATATTGTCGTCTTTTGAACCTTTCTTGTCGTTTGGCTTGTTTGACGTAGATGTCGTCGTGGGGGGGCTCTTTCCTTTCATCCGACCTTGTTACGCGGCCGAGTTTCGCCACCATTATTAACCCTTGCTGCAGGAGTGGCGGATGGAGCCCGGTTTCCGTAGGAGTCCGGGTGAAGTCTTTCCTGGCGACGGAACCCAGCTCCCGTAGGAGTCCGGGCGAAGTCTTCCTTGGCGGCGGAACCCGTCTCCCGTAGGAGTCCGGGCGAAGTCTTCCTTGGCGGTGGAATCCGGCTCCCGTAGGAGTTCGGGCGAAGTCTTCCATTTTGCTCAAGCTGGCGCGAGGTTCTCTCCTCGTTACCAGCTTGGCTTGTGGGGGCACGTTAGGGCGCTGTAAGGCCTCTCCCCCCTCCGGTCTAAAAGAACCGGGCCTTCAACTTTGCTCATGTCAGGACGAGGTTCTCCTCCTGTTCCTGACATGGCTGTGGGGGCACATTAGGGCGTTGCAAGGCCTCTCCCCCCATCCGGTCTAAAAGAACCGGGCCTTTGACTTTGCTCAAGTTAGGGCGAGGTTTTCCTCCTGTCCCTAACAGGGCTGTGGGGGCACATTAGGGCGTTGTAAGGCCTCTCCCCCCATCCGGTCTAAAAGAACCGGGCCTTTGACTTTGCTCAAGTTAGGGCGAGGTTTTCCTCCTGTCCCTAACAGGGCTGTGGGGGCACATTAGGGCGTTGTAAGGCCTCTCCCCCCATCCGGTCTAAAAGAACCAGGCCTTTGACTTTGCTCATGCCAGGACGAGGTTCTCCTCCTGTTCCTGGCATGGCTGCGTTTTTGGAGGGATCATGTCCAGTCATAATACATCCACGCTAGGTGGGAGGGGCACGTTAGCTAGAAAGGAAAGTAGATTCAAGGCGAAATAGTAAGTGATACATTTACAGTTTTCCCGCTTCTCCTTGAGGCCCTCCGATGATGGGGTCGATGGTCCCGATGGGAGGTCAGTCCCCGGGTTGCTCCTCCCTTTTAGATCATTCAAACTTAATTCAAAATTAAGTGTGTGAAATATGTGTTTCAGTCTATAAAACTATTCTATCAGGGTTTCAGGTGAAGCATACCATATATTTCAACTCATAAAAATAAATTTTCATAATATGTTTAATAATTAAACATGCATAGGTATGATCTAAACTTCATATATATATATCTCATGCATCATGACAATTTTTATATCAATACCTGTTGGTGCAAAAATCTGCTTGCGCCGGAGAAGCTGGAGTCGGGGAAGTCGCGGTCGCCGCCGGGACCTGCAAGGGAAGTCTAAACCGGAGGTGGGGTTGCTCCGGCAAGACCCTCCGACGCTCAAGTCAGTTCTCTGCCACAACAAGAATGGAGTGCTCGAACGGAGAATTTAGCAGAGTTTTGAGATAAGAGATGAGCTTAGAGAATAATGTATCTGAGTCCCCCTTTTATAGGCGGAGGGGGCAACGGATTGATGGCGACACCTGTAACCGTCTGGTAGTGGGCCGTCCGTGGTCAGGAGAATTTATTGCGAGAGGTAGTGGAGTGGAACCGTGGCCATCACCGCAGCTCGCCACATGGAATCAGTTGCAGGGAGTGGAGCAGCGCCCGTTGTCGTGACTTGCCAGCGGATGGGAGAATCGCCCGGTATCCGTTGCAGGAGGTGGAGCAGGTTCGTGGCCGTTATCGTGGCCTGCCAGGGGGTAGTGGAGCTGTGCGGAATCCGCCGCAGGAAGTGGAGCAGGGCGGCGACGGTTACTGCGGCTTGTCAGGGAATGATGGAGCTGTGCGGAACCCGTCACAGGAAGTGGAGCAGGGTCGTGGCCGTTTTGGTGGCTTGCCAGGGGGCGCGGATCTGTTGATTGAAGCTCGGAGACGGTCGGAGCCCGGCCTCTGTAGAGGTCAGGGAGAGGTCCTCCTGGCGGCTGGGGCCGTGGGCGGAGTCTGACTTCCGTGGAAGTCCGGGCGGAGCTGCTCTGTGGCTGATGTCGGAGGCGGAGCCCGGCTCCCGTAGGAGTCCGGGCGGAGCCCTCTCGGAGCTGAAGTTGCGGGCGGAACCCGGCTCCCGTAAGAGTCCGGGCGGAGTCCTCTGCAATCAAAGTTAAAGGTGAAGTCCGGCTCCCGTAGGAGTCCGGACGGAGCTTACCGGCAATCAAAGTTAGAGGTAAAGTCCGGCTCCCGTAGGAGTCCGGACGGAGCTTACCAGCAATCAAAGTTAGAGGTGAAGTCCGGCTCCCGTAGGAGTCCGGACGGAGCTTTCCAGCGGTTGATACTGAGAGCGGGGCCTGGCTCCTGTAGGAGTCCGGACGGAGCTGTGCTGCAGTTGATGTCGGAGCCCAGCTCCTGTAGGAGTCCGGGTGGAGCTGTGCTGCAGCTGATGTCGGCGGCGGAGCCCGGCTCCCGTAGGAGTCCGGGCGGAGCGTTCTGATGTCGGCGGCGGAGCCCGGCTCCCGTAGGAGCCCGGGCGGAGCTGTTCTGATGTTGCGGCGGAGCCCGGCTCCCGTAGGAGTCCGGGCGGAGCTGTTCTGATGTCGGCAGCGGAGCCCGGCTCCCGTAGGAGCCCGGGCGGAGCTGTTCTGATGTCGGCGGCGGAGCCCGGCTCCCGTAGGAGTCCGGGCGGAGCTGTTCTGATGTCGGCGGTGGAGCCCGGCTCCCGTAGGAGCCCGGGCGGAGCTGTTCTGATGTCGGCGGCGGAGCCCGGCTCCCGTAGGAGCCCGGGCGGAGCTGTTCTGATGTCGGCGGCGGAGCCCGGCTCCCGTAGGAGTCCGGGCGGAGCAGTTCTGATGTTGCGGCGGAGCCCGGCTCCCGTAGGAGCCCGGGCGGAGCTGTTCTGATGTCGGCGGCAGAGCCCGGCTCCCGTAGGAGCCCGGGCGGAGCTGTTCTGATGTTGCGGTGGAGCCCGGCTCCCGTAGGAGTCCGGGCGGAGCTGTTCTGATGTCGGCGGCGGAGCCCGGCTCCCGTAGGAGCCCGGGCGGAGCTGTTCTGATGTTGCGGCGGAGCCCGGCTCCCGTAGGAGTCCGGGCGAAGCTGTTCTGATGTCGGCGGCGGAGCCCGGCTCCCGTAGGAGCCCGGGCGGAGCTGTTCTGATGTCGGCGGCGGAGCCCGGCTCCCGTAGGAGCCCGGGCGGAGCTGTTCTGATGTTGCGGCGGAGCCCGGCTCCCGTAGGAGTCCGGGCGGAGCAGTTCTGTTGCCGATTCCGCCGAGGGTTTCGGCTGTGGGTATTTTATACCCAATACCGATTATATTTTATGTAACATGCTATTCAGATTCTAAAATAATTTTATATTTAAATTTATCTTATTGTAATGAATTATAAATCACTTTAGCTCTAATCTAAATATATTTATAATCAAAATAATTTCTAAAAATCTATTCGTTTTTTTTTCATAAAATCAGATCACAATGACACCCCTATACGTCATAAGAGAATCCATCGAATAGGCAAAAGAGAGATTAATCTCTTCGATCTCTTATAACCGGACGGTTTGGTGATCTCATCAATCCGAGTACTAGGCTATTAAGATCTGAAATCTAATTTCATATGTAATCACATCATCATGTAATTTTTGTCAAAACAGTTTATGTCATGAACATGTCTTTGATTTTATCAATTATATTCTTCATCTAATCTAATTAGATTTGATGCATCATATATATCATATTATATTTGAAACACGTCTTATGCTGATTTCTAAAACATCAATTTCAGATCTGATATCAAATAGAAAATTAATTACATGCAAACATGAATACATAAAGATTAAATTTCTGGTTAAATCTATTTTAGTGTAGTACTGAATTTCATTTGAATTCAGATCTAAAAATCAATCAAAATGGATTCAATTCAAATCTGAAATAAGTCCCACTTTATAACAGAAATAACAACATTAAAATTCTGTTAAAATAAATTTAAAATAGATTTTAATTCACATTGTTATTCCAACAAAAATTCAACAGTAACAAAAATTCTGTGATAACAAACTTATAGCAATCTTAATCAACCATTGATTAGGTTCATCTAATCTAACCAAAATCAGATCGAAAATTTTATTTAAACAGATTTAAATCAGATTTAATATCTAACATAAAATTTTAATTACATATAATATGTAAATAATTCAGAAAAATTCAGTTATGCATCCATGTATCAAAACTTGGCTCTGATACCAATTGAAGAGAAGGAAAACTATTTTTTGTAGATTATCAAGGTTGCATCTAAAAAATTTTCTTTGAATCTTACTGAATAAGGATCAAATCCTTATTTGTATTGCAGCGGAATTGAGGATCAAATCTCCAAAATCTGGATTCAATCTTTGTGTAGGCCTGGAACTACAGACCCTCTACTTTGCATGCACGCCAGACAACGCAGGAAAGCAAAATGACCTTTGATCAAATCATCTTTGCAATCCAACCAAAAGAGAGACTTATCTAACCAAATTATATCAAAGTAGAGATCTGGAACTGCAGGCCCTCTACTTTGCATGCACGCTAGACAACGCAGGAAAGCGGAATGACCTCTGATTAAATCATCTTTGCAATCCAACCAAAAGAGGGAGGAGAGGTGCTGGTGTGAGGCGTCACACCAACAAGGAGGATGCCCAAAGATGGGCCCTCGCCAAGGGAAGAGGGGTGGCAAGGAAAAGGTGGCGCCAAGGAAGAAAGGGGGTGCCTCAAGCTCACACCTCTCTCTCTCTTTTCTTAATCTGATTTGTTTGCCATCTTTTATGCATCCATAGGTAGAGACCCTCTCTATTTATAGATGATTCTAATAATCCAATAAATATAGGATTTCTAATTTAAACATGCTTTGAATCAGTCCAATACTCATGAAAGGACTCATACATGAGATAGAATTGAAACCATATAAGACGCCCACAATGCACCTATTCCCACACCCACATGGGATGCCCAGAACCAGCACCATACCAAGTGCTAGTCGGTTAAGGAGTGAAAAAAATTCCAGTGCAAGTAGGACTCTAAATATCTCATCCAAAAAGGGTCCAATTCGAATCCAATTTGAAGCCGTTTGAAACAATTTCGAAAGGCTGTCAATCCTAAATTCTTTAGGACTTTAGAACCAAGTTTAACTTGAAATTTTGAATCTAATTAAATTTAATTAAATTAGATCTAATCTGAAATTAATTAGCACTTAAATCCAATCTCTTATAGGCTTTATGGATCATAGATCAGAAACTGTTCATCTCCGAGATTGAACCTGAACCTCATGTGTGGTGCTAGTTAGGCATAGTCAACTCTTCAATCCCATTTGACCCATAACTTAATTCTCAATTAAGTTAGCTTATATGTTCAATCAAGTCAAGTATTTTCATATTGGACATATAAACATAGACCAATACTTTCTTACGGTGTCTGACTTATGTGCGTGACTTCATAGGTTCAAATACTAAGCCGGTAGCATAGATATCGATTTCTGTACTAATCAAAATACCATCTAGCAATGGTTCCTGACGTCCAGATAGATCGAATTATCGCAAAAAAATATTTCAGAACCTATGCATATAGTTACCGGATAATTCATCCCTTTGATCCTTAATACTCTAGGATGATCTCAGGTTAACTATCAATCGAGAGTGTTTCATCCACATTGTATTTCAACCTTTCAAATCCATCTCATGGATTACTCTGACCAACGCTTTACTAAATTGAAATACAGCAATATATCAGCTCCTATAATTCAGAGAGGTCAATCCCATCTTGATCCACACACAGACTTCACAAGTATTTGATGGTATCCAGTAGCCTTCCATCACTGTATTAAAAATTTAGATTGTCTGGCACCAAAGCACAGTAAGTTGCTTGCAAGTCACTATGGTGATCTTAGATCTGAGGGACACTTATTCCCATACACTTCGCGAGCGGCTCTTGACAGCAGAACGCTTAGTAGGTGAGTCACCTATTCAGTGATGATGTACTCCTACATCTCATCTGTGTGCCATACTAGTATCATCACATTTTTTGGTTAAGAGGACAACCAATTCATATGGCACACAACGACCTCCATTCGATAAATGTTATCGTCCTGTAATGACGAATCATTTTATCGCAAACATATTTAAGAACTATACGATAAATTTTCTTTTTATCGTTCACTAACATAGTTCTAAGGAATTCATCACAACACAAGAGTTCTATAAGGAAGATGTAACTTTGTGATAAAAATATCAAAATAGTTTTTATTCATTTATCAATAATTCGTATACAAAGAGGAATTCAATCATCACACGATAGGTTTTAGGACACAATTTCCAACAAAACCAGTACCAAGAAACTTTCCAATCAGTGGCCTCGACCACCGCCGCCCATATGCACCTTCATACTCTTCATCTGAAGATACCACAGCCTTCGAGAATCTCTGCTGCAAGTGTGCAATTTGTGCCTTTGAAACTGTTTGACTCTCCCATCTGTATCGATGCCTACTTTAGGTTACTTAGGCCCAGGTCCGTCCTTGTTTCAGAAATGTGGCGTCAGATCCATTTCCACTGAAACTACTATCATCCTGGTTGGTTGCTGCATCGTTCAATGAATTTGAATCATTTGCTTCTGGCAGATCACAATCCATCACCAGTCATTTTCCTTTTGGGTCATTTGACTCCTCCATTGGGGTTGAGGTTGGCGAATCTCAAGTGTGTTCACATTGCTTCCCAAAATTAGACTTTAATGAGTCTTGCAAAAATATCTAGCTATATATTACAAGATCATGACAAAATAAACTGGAAACATGTCAACCTACCATGTTAGCACAATAATTTGAACAGATGCCTTCTGGTCATATCTTAGCATTCTCTCTACAATGACCCATAAGAAAAGCTGTTTGAGTACACTTAATTAAAAAAATGTATACTTGCCTTTACGGTTAATGAAATATTTCTTTATGACCTAAAAATATTAAGGAAAGAAGCTAGATCATTTCCTAAACCTTGCATTGCCTTTTTTGCAGGATTTGGTGTTTTAAACTAGGCCAGGATAAAGCCTTTGAGTCCAGCTTTAGGTCTCCAACCTTGAGGCTACATTATGAATCCATACTAGTCAATAGGTTGAGGGGAACTGGTATTTTTTAGTTAAGCATCTGGATATCAGAAAACCTGATTAAGACTTGTTAGTTCACTTTTTCTTTTTCTTCGTATTTCTAGATTGTTATATTTCTAGATGCTTTATGCATGTTTAAAATGCTATAGTAACAAATTTAACACTTGATTGTTAAATCATTGATTCACATAATCTGTATTATTTACTATGCAAAAATCAGAAATGATTCTTCATGCTACTCTTGTGAATTGGTCATCTTGATTTCTTTGACTATTTTCTTTTTATGAATTGTGCTGCCAAGTAATTCTCTTTGCCTGGGTGTTTTACAGATAGATTCACATGCTTAGTATCCCTTCTTTCACATTGTCAGATTAGGTTAACTATCATGATTGAGGATCCTAGAGATACTGAACGTAAAAGATTGCTTGGCATTGAGGACCCTGATGGAGTCACGAGAGATGACCTGGTTGCTGCTTTGGATGATGTATGTGCTTCTGTTTTGTAAGATGTGTAACTTCAGATCCTGTAACTAGTTAATAAATTTGTATGTTTTTGATAATGACCTTATTCTGTGGGCATTGATTTGTATCTACTAATTGATTATTAAATATATAGTATTTTATGTGCAATATTGTTATTTATCTCATCTTTTTGTTATCTATTAATGTGCTGAACCGTTACATTTGCATGGATTGTCATGTATAATTTGACATGATTTCACAAGAAGAGTTCTAGCAATGTTGGTCAGTTATAGGAATATCCACTTCCAATGAATACCAAACCGTGCTAGAAAAGAAAAGTTTCGCAATAATTTAAAAATTAGGCTTTGTCTATTCTTTCTCAAGGAAAAAAGTTTTATACTGATTTAAGTTTATAATAATGAATAGATTTGACTGGATTCAGGGAGAGGAATCAGAGTTATAGACTACTAGATTCTTTTCCATTATTTTTTTTCCACATTTTTGGGTAGAAGAAGAAAGTTACACTGCACAAGGATATAACAAACCAACCAAGTCAGTAACAAGTATGTCTTGCAGCTCTCAAGGTACATACCAGCGCTTCCTAGAATGAAGAACCAGTATGCTCTGCAATGAAGGAGACTACTAGAACTTTTTAGCTGACCTATAATTTGCTATAGAATAAAGCATTAAAAGTGCACGCGCGCACACACGCACACACATAGATATACCTATACATATATATATATACATATATACATATATATGTAGATATGTACATATATACATATATATGTGTACATATGTGTATATGTATACATGTACATATGTACATATATACATGTATACATGTACATGTATACATGTATACATATATATATATATATATATATATATATATATATATATATATATATATGTAGATATGTACATACATACATACATATGTACGTACATATGGGTATGTATGTATGTATGTATGTTTGTATGTGTGTGTGAGTGTGCGCGCGCACGCCCGCATGTTTGTGTGTGTATGTGTAAACCCTTACACACCAATCATGTGACGAACTATTGGATATGATGTACTATCTGTAAGTTGCTTACACACCAAAAATCATATAATTTGAAGATCTTCTAGCCTATGTATGAGGTAGTAAAAGAAATGTACTATCTTGTGTTATTTAAACTATCCAATATTTTGATGCGTGATGTATAAGCTAGGGGTCTCTAAATAATCTGATTTTTAGTGAGCAGTTTGGAGGTAGTAGATCACATCCGATATTCAGATCATTGATGTGGGACTTCCATCGTTTAATATAGACCTGATCGGATCCAAGTGGAGGGCCACTCTACTGAATCCTAGTCCACCTATACGCATGTGTATAAAACACACACACACACAGACACACACACACACACACATCCTAGTCCACCAACACGTATGCATATAAAATACACACACTCACACACATTCCTAAAGTTTTCTTCTTCTTCCGAGAAGGAGAAAGAAGTCTGGTTGATAAATATGATCCACTGCAAATTAAGGATGGGCTTCTGTAGCTAACAGTTGAAGCATAGGATCTTGTAGGTGCTGCATTTGATTCCATCTTCATGGCCAAAGTTGCCCTTTCCTTAAGAGTCCATTCTAATGAGAAAGGTGCCTTAGCAGAAGCCCTCTCTGTTGGTCTTGCAAGGCATTCTAGGTCTCCTAGACCATCTGATCTGGTATGTGCATTTGGATATAAGCTCTCAGGGGACTCGAAAAATATATAGGGCTCTCAAGAGCATAGGCAATGCCTTAAAAGCTAAATTTCTTGTCTTTTCTGCTGAGGAACAGACTTTCTAACTAGTATTCTGGCAGAGGTCATTGAGAATGAGGTCAAGTTTAGTTGTAGAAAAAATCATTGCACGACTTCTTTTTAGATGTAGAAAAATACTACCATGTTACAGATCCCAACAAGGTAATAAACTGTCTTCATTGAAGGAGACTTTTAGCTGTGAAAATGTACTTTTCTCTAGATTTGTATCAAACCAACAATATAATCTTATATTGAATGATGGGCCTTTGCAGCCATTCACAGGAAATATGGTGACATAAGACTTGAGTGAGGTTGTCTTGCCATTGCTCCTGTACCTGGGATTTCTTTACTTTAGACTTCAGTTATGGTCCCAGCAAACCCTTAACAGAGTTGAAGATATGGTGAGATGGCCATTATACTCATACAAGCTTGAGGCTTCTAGAGGGAAGCTAACTTATGCTTGATGTTGCATTGCAATATACAGATGATGAACTAAAGAAGTTTGCAAATCCATTTTGATCAAATTCATAGTGTAATATCAACAACCACTTCAAGGATAACTTCACATCATGCATCATGCATTAGCAGCACTAATAATGCTGATGCTTTTATAGGTGAATGAAGGGAGAATTCCAGAGAATCGTGTTGCTCTCCGTTTGCTTGCTAAGGAGATAATGGAGTGGCCAGATCTTGAGGTAATACTCGTATTTCTTATCTTGTAACAGTCTTTTGAAATTGCTAATCATTGATATGCAGAACCGTCAATGACTATTGAGGTTTGTTTTAGCATGGACCAGTTCTGAAGGGTCCTTACACTTCCTTTCTAACTAAATATGGAAAAGATTGTATATTTGAAGGTAATAGACAATTGTGCTGGTCTATTGAGTTAAAGAAATGGGTATACTTCCCTTAAAGGTATGTAGCTTTAGATGATTCTAATTTCATCGAATTATACTAACCATCCTCATTTTGTTTATTAGCAATAGACTTTACAAAGAGTAATGCTATGGGGCCTAAACCTGGTATCAATAAAAAAAAAAAAAGGCTGCATATTTGGCCTGCCACATGGCATGGGGTAGGTGGTTTGGGTGGGGTGGGGGGGCGCAGAGGGGTGGTTGGTGGGGTGGTGTTGTTGAATTGGAGTGGTTCACAGGGTTGGTACGATTCATGTTGATATTGTGGTTTAAAGCATGAATCATTTGTTTTTCTTCCACATTACCTAGCAGTGCTTGGTTTTCCTAGCAGAAACGGGGGATCACTCCACACTGTCTACAGTTTGGTAGTGTCTGATGGATCAGCAGTTGTCTTACTTGTCTTCTATTTATCCATTGATATGAATCAGCGTACCTTGTCCCCTATACCACACCTTTGACCTCCCATGGTTTTTGAACTACTGGATTCAACCTACTTCATGGTGATGCGCAAATTCATGGATGATTTTTTGTTGTAAGATATTAATTGATAGCAGGTCCATGTTATTTTAGTATGGACTTCTACTCTTTTCTGCTGCAAGAAATCTCTCAGCATAAGTTTTCTTTGAAGGGAACCAACTACTTAATGTGTTAAGCCCAATTGTTCATTGCTCAAGTAAACCGAAACAACACCCTGGGTCATTGTTTGGGTTGGGTGGAGGTGCTTGCTGCATGGATCTTGCTTGGTTAGCGGCTAACAGACTACGTGTGCCTTCTATGGGTTGAACTTAGTAGGTTAAAGTGTTTTATCATAAAATTGGAAGAAAAAACACTACTCTTTCGTCTTTATAATTTTCTACATATAAATATTATATTGCCTTCAATTTTCACTTTAGTTCAACCATATCTGAGCCATTAATTTACTTATATCTTGCAAAACAACTCGAACCTGCTTGGGTGCTGCTTACCAGGCTGCCTTTTTCCTATCTGACAGGATTGGTTGGAGCCTTTTCAATTCTCATTTCTTTCTTCCTTTGTTTTCTTGGAAAGGTTGAAGCACCGAAGAAGAGAAGTCCTAGTAAATCTCCATATGCAAAAGCCACAGACACCGGGGTTGACCCAGAAGTGGCAGCCAAGAGACTCGACATTGATTGGGATTCAGCTGCTGATGTTGAACCTGGAGATGAGAATGACGAGATAGAAGTTCCCCCTGCTGTAGTAAGTACCAGTAATCCATGTTCTTTCTGCTTTTAATTAAGAGATTTACATGCAAAGGTAAGAGTCTCGGTTTTGAATCCACCCACTATGGGTTGTAGCGATTTCTACAATCAGATTGTTTGCTTTTCTCTGTTGTTATGAGCATACAACTGCTATGGTATGGCTGACTCAATTTTTTTTGTCCGACCTAGATCTTTCCTACTCTTGGTTCACAATTTCAGATATATCACATTGCTTAACTGCATGCAGGGATATAGTGCTCTTTACCTGGTGACAGCTTTGCCACTTCTAATTGGGCTGTCAGTCGTACTGATCCTATTCTACAATTCTCTCCAGTAGCAGCTCAGCAGATTTATATACCATTCTGTATTTTTCTTTGTGGATTATTTTTCTAATTAATGAGGCAAGATCCTTCAGCAGGCCCCTGCCACGATTTTGGTAATTAAGTAGTAATTGATGATGACTTTGATGTTCATTTTTCATTTTTGAGGATACAGCTAACCCTGTATGTTGTTGTAGCCATCATTTGTTATCATTTTATTTGTCGTGTGGCCTTGTAATTATAAATTTATTGGCCCATGTGTACAAGATTGCATTTTCACTATTCATTCTCAAGTTAATCTGTTCGAAATGTGAGAGCTTTTCTCCAAGTTGTACAGAAGGTGCTTAGTTGCTACAAGAAAATGGCAGCTCTTCTATTTGGATGTCTGTCCATGAGGAATTGTTGACGCTTCTAAAATCTCTCCCTGGAACAACCCAGGCTAGTTTTGTTGGTGACTGAGATCATGTTGAGTTGCATGATAGCTATTATTAGTTAATCATTTTGAGATTGGATCCAGCCTGCATTGTAGGAACAAATTTTACGACAGATTAAGGGCCTCTACCTTTTTTTTTTTTTTTTCTTTTTAGATTTCACTGAAGAGTTCTGAATTTATTGGACTGCAAACAAAAATCACTCATTACTTCTTGCAGAAAATATGGTAGCTCATCCACAGTTAAAGCGGTTTAAACGGATGGCTATAAAGGTGTGGCAGCACGAATGGATTTGCAAGTATTAGTCAAACTTAGGTATAAAAAAATTAATGCCATTATTGCTTCTATTCATCGCTATAGGTCTAGCATAAATGACTCCAGCTAAGAACCAATGGTTTTTTATACGATTGCATGACATCCGAACAACTGATAGCCCCTTATATTATACAAAAAAGCTTTTGTAACTCAAAACATCACTCAACCGGTGTGTTGTATTCTCGTTGCTCCCTTTGAATTTGTCTTGCGAATGGTTCCACATTATTAAGCAAAATGAATGGTGGAAGTTGGTTGAGTGACTTGCGTGATTTTTATAGTTATTGCTAGAAAAAATGCTTTAATAACTCAAGCAACTAACTCTGAAAGTCACTCAGCTTTTATGCTGTATTCTGTACTAAAGAATGCAGCCCTGGTGCTATGCATCCATTATCAGAGTGTAGAAATTAGTAATCCTTTATTTGTGTATGGTCAACGTCTTGACAGGCAGAAAAGAACATGCACAACATGATGTATGCAGGTCGTGCTCGCCACATTCTTCCGGAGTCAATATCTATCTCTTCAAATGCATCAAACTATTTGCGGTTTCTCTTGCCTGATGCCTATCGACATGCCATGTCTGCCTACGAGCAAAAGCATGCGACGGAAGGCTCCGAAGCCTATGAGGAAGAAGTGAACAAAGAATGTTGAGGAAATCTCAATGTCCTGCCAGCTTCATAACTCCCATTTCCCACCAGACAAAGAGAAGCAAATTTCTGTAGATCCTGTGTCAGTCGAGCAACTGGCAAAGGTGGGAGATCACCTGTCAGTGTCGCCACCGACTCTGCCACCATTCGGAAAGCCTAAGTTCATCAGCTGCAGCCTTCCGAGTTCAGCATTCTCGTCGCCGCAGTCCGGTTCAGCTGCGGCGAAAAGCTTCAAGAAATGGAAAATTCCGGCACAGAACCAGCACTCCACAACCCTATCTCGCGTCACTCTGCAGCAGGAAATGGCCCTTCGTAGGAGCAAGTCTTGTGGTGAGGGGAGATCTTGCACGCCGTCCGATGAGTTCGACATTCTGTCCAGAAGAGCCAGCATGAAGCTGCCAGAAAATGGCGTTCATGTCCTCTATGACTGCACCAACGATGCCGGCGACTATGAGGATTCTGAAGAGCTTGATCCTGGAGCAGAGAAAAACTTCAAATGTGGGGCCTTGTGCTTGTTCTTGCCTGGTTTCTCCAAGAAGAAACTAGTGCAAGCTAGCCAAGATGAGCGAGGAGACCAGGGAAGCGTCGGCTCAAGAGCAGTTTCTCTTGAAAAATTCGAATGCGGGTCATGGTATTCTGCTGCCATTTTGGATGTTGATGATGAGGATGATGGAGCTGATCAGTCCTATTTCGACTTGCCTCTGGAGCTGATAAGGAGCGGCGCTGACCATGCCGATTCGCCGGTGAAGACAGCTTTTGTTTCCGATAGGGATCGGAAGGGGGTCCTGAAAAAGTGCACGTCCAATTTGGCCCCAAGGAGGTCGCATGAAGCATCGAATCGTCATGTTAGATTTTCTACGTCAACCCCTACCTCGTATCCAACATCTCCAACCTCTGCTTGCATCACGCCACGATTGCGGAAGGCAAGAGAGGAATTCAATGCATTTTTAGAAGCACAGAGCACATGATTTCTTTATGCGTCTTTGTCATGACATTAAGGTGTATGTTGCATCACACATTGTTCTCTGAGCATCTGAGAATGACATGCAGATTTAATCTATCAGGGAACGCATCTCATTAGCAACCCTGAGTGTTTTTTTGTTCTTTTACTTCTTGGGATTTTGCATCCCAGTTTCTGAATTCTACTTTAATGGTTGATATAATCCCTGAAATGCGTTGGGTGCTTTTGAAGACAATTCACATTTCGCCCGACAAACCAGAAAAAGCCCTTTGGTGTGTAACGCAAGGAAATTTAATGGGCGGAGGAAGAGGCTAATTAAAAATACAACATTGACCATGCCAGGACTTTTGTTCACCAAACTTAGTTAGGTCTACCTGAGGGCTAATTGATACACAATAGAATTTCCAAACTATTAACTCTAATTTCACCAAACTTAACTTAGAATCTGACCAACCAGGTCTGACCCATCCGAAATAATAATAATGCATCATATTATGCATTATTACTATGGTAATTATAGCAATGGCTATTGTCACATTGGTAAGTTCAATATTGGAGTTTTGGAAGTCTATTGCTCGTCATGATTTAACTAGAATCCTATTCCTATTTCGTTCTCGGTTATTCAGATGTCTTTGAGAGAATAGAAGTATTGATTAGTAATGTCTGGATGTGGAAAGAAGTATTCTCCAATTAATTAGATCTATACATTCTTGTCTTCTAGTGACAGACGTTGGATGGCGGTTCCTAGAAATTGACAATAATTGCATGAAACAGTAATTTTAAAATTTTAACAATGAGATAAATTACAAAATAAATAAAAAAGGGGTGCTTGGATCGAGGCATGTGAAGACACTAATGAATTTTGTCCTCTCTTGCAGGTTCATGAAGAGATAGTCTCCAAAATATTATGAACCCAGCTCAACCCGAAGCCTCTTATCATGAGCATAATAACATGCAAGTCTGACCCCATGGACTTCAATTGCCTAGGAAGGAGAGCAAGAAATACTTAGGAAATATTGAAAAGAAGAAAAGCAAGAAAAGATTAGTGGAGGGCTGTCTCTCAGTGTAGTAGTATAAAGACTCGATCTATAGCTTTTCGAGACTCAGGACCTACAGCCTTTTGTGGGCTTTGTTCAACCAACCGCCTGAGAGGCCGACAAAGGCCTCAACACCTCTCCTATTAAAGATCTAAATAGCTTGCTTGCAGTGGTGGAACGTAAGAGGGATCAAGGGAGACCACTGCCTCTTAAAAAATTTTAAAATATTTATTTTATATATATATATATATATATATATATATATGATGGCCCCCCATAATATTTTACACACGTTACAAATCTATCAATTTGAGAAAAAGATTATATAATTAATTTACATATAAATTTTTTATTAAAAATAATAAAATTTTTAAAAAAAGAATAGTTGTTTATTTATTCTTCAATCTTTGATGTGGAAGAGATTATTGAGATTTTTATGCAATCAGAATCATTTTGCAAATAGCATAAGATAATATTTTTTTTACTTATCTTTGTTTATATATAAAATTATATATTTATTATTATTTTTATAATATTTTTGGATATATATATCTTTATTTTATTATTTATTATAAAGTACTTTATTTAAAAAATTATTAATAAATTAATATTTTGTCCATCCAATATTTGACGTCAGGCTCCGCCACTGCTTGCAAGCATTAACACCTCATATATAGCGGTCTCACAGCACATGCACATTAAGAGCCTCCATATTTCAGTGCACACAGATCAACTAAGAAACTAGATTTTTAAATTTTAAGTTCAAATTCAAATCAAATTAATTCATAGTACTTATATTACAATTACAAAGTCAGATAAGAAAAAGCCACTTTGTGACACCTATATTATAGACATGTAATCAAATTTCAAGTTTAAATTAATTTGATTAGCCCAAATCCTTAGCCGCAGCTCTTATGGCTGTTCTCCCATAGGCGAATTCTTCCATAGTATTGTGGCCTAATACCCAAGAAACTTTTTACCTTAGATCTATTAAGGGTGCATCTCAACCATTTCAATTTACTTTATCATTGATAAAAGCACTCACTATAGAGATAGAAAGAGATGTTGTCTAAAAATTATTCTCTAATATGACTAATCACTGAATCAACTTTATTTCTACTATTTTGAACATTTTTCATAGTATATTTAGTCACAAAGATTGAGTATCTGCTATTGGTGACTAAATGGCGTCTTAAGCCCCATCCTTGATGATTCTATGACTCTACTCTTAGACAAAGCTTTGGTTAATTGATCTTCAAGTTTTTATATAGCTTGAGATATTCCAAGCAAATTATATTATTTTTATGCCATCTTATGTACTTGTGATGAAGCCAAATATATTGGTTCATTTTTTAATTGGTACTCTTTTGATCCATCGATTCAACATCCATAGGTCCAAGTTCTCCATTTATGAATTGAAAGGCTCGAATGATCAACTCTGCAATAGATTGATGTGGCTAGAACTGACTTTGGTACAAAAGTTGTAGTTTTGATATAATATTTTTTAATCTATTCTACCTCTATATGGATAGTATCTAGAGTAATTAACTCGACCTCTATTGCACTATGAAATATAATTATTTGCTTAGAAGATTCCTAAGCTATGACATCATGATCAAGAAAAATAATAGATAACTAGTAGTTAGTTTAAGATTTAGAGAGTTAGTAATCAAATTTGCATATCTTTGTAACCCTCAACCAACTCAGAATATCTAGTGTATAAAGGAGAAAATTAAGGGTTTCTTTAAGATATATATTAGAGTATTCTCTCTTGAAATTCAACGAGATTGATTTGGATTTTGGTCTAATAAATCTCCATATAGTATAGACAATATTAGATCTTATCCTATTTGCCAGATATAGGAGAAATCCAATAATCTGAGAGTATGTATTATGATGAAGATGTTCATGTTGAGATTTGGATGTGCAGTGGAAATAGATTTTAATTTTTTTTTTTTGACATACAACAACAATTGAAAATATATGATATGAATCTAAATCCAAAATCATCTTGATGCATTCAATCAAATACATAGCATATAATATACATATAGATGATAGAAAATATATCATACAGGAAGATCCAAACTGTTCGACAATCAGTATCCTCGAGGCATCCAAATATGTGCCCTCTAATGGTGATCCATACGAATCTCGATCTAGTACTCTCTCTGATCTAGATTCACTGAATTTCTTCGTAAGAAAATCAGCTGTTGCTTCTTTTCTTTCATCACCAACTCTTGGTGAATTGTACACTCATTTCTTCCTTTTTGAACATGACATCCCTCATGTCACTTAGCCTTCTTGCTGTCCAACATTTAGATAGTAGAAAACCACATATTAGATCTGATTTTTAATCTCTCAGATCCATTCATCCCTAGGCCCTTTTGTTGTTCAACATTTGGATCCTGGGAACTCACACAATAGCCCCATCAAGCTAGCCCTTTTTCAGCCCAAAATCATGATCTAAATCATGACTTATAAAAGGTGTCAAACACCCATCAAGCACCCAACACTTGGGCATGAAAAACAACACCTCACAACCATATTTAGCATGAGATATGGAGGAGTCTTTCTCACAGAAGGACTTCTCTATTTTGGGCGAAAAAATCAGATGCATGAAGACCCTCTTCACATGAAATAAGGGGGCGCAAATTTTTCTTTTAAGTGTGAACCCTTTCACTCGTGGATGAGAGAACAAGGTAGAGTCCTTCTTCAAGAGGAGTTCTCCCTAATGTGCGTGATGATTTTCTTCCATATGGATCTGGTATCCAATGTTTGGACACCTAAGAAAAATCATCACCAAGGGACGTGAGGTTTCCCATCTCAATCAACCATCTTATGGCATTAAAACCTTCCTTTTATTGAGACAAGAGGGTGTGGATGACTTCTCTTAGAAGGACTCTAAACCATCAAGAGATGTGAGGGATTTATTTTATCTGCGCACAACACTTGGTGTTACCTCTTCATGAAATTGCATGGGATCATATAGGAATAAATGGCATGTAGCAATCCAAGGAGACATGGACTCCTTAATTTTAAAACACACGCCATCTCATGGTGTTAAATAACCATCATCCAAATCCCAAAAATGTGTGGTCAAGAGGAGGAATGTGTGAAACATTTTTCATGCATTAAATCAGGAAGAAAAGGGTGCGTGAGTTCTTTCTGAGTACGTGGACTCCTCATTACGTCCAACATTTGGACGTCTCACTTCTTCCTTGTGTCCAACACTTGGATACGCTTTAATCTGGGAGCAATGGACCCAATTCAAATAGAGTTTGAACCATTCAAAACTTAATTAGAAGTCCAATCAACCTGATCTTTGACTAATCAAAGCCCATTGCCAAAAATTGAATTCAGTCAATATTGGGGATTAGGGTCTAAACACATGCTAACATGCTTGACTTAAACCCAATTAGGATTTCAACCAAATCTTTATTCAATTAGGTTCAAACAAGACCTAATAAAAAATTCAAGATCAATTTTCTTTTGTGTGTGACCCATTGGGTTCCACATTTAGTCAGCAGTAGGTCCAGGTTCATGTGTGTTAGATGTATATCCTAGAAGTCAATATGGCTGATATATTATAATAAATCTAGGATATAATTTTATACTTAAAATATTGATTTGATTAATAAAAAGACAAGCTCTATTTTCATTCAAGAGTGATGTGTCTTTGAATCATCCATGGAATAATACTTCGATACATATTCTCAAAGAGTTGAGAATTAGAAGTATGTATAAAATTTTTAAATACTTCTGATCATAGTATCATCATAAGGACGATGATCGATCTAGATAGACCGACGTATAGATTGCTTCTTTTGAGATAGATGAGTTTCTGGTCTACAGTGTAAAGATACTGAGTGACAAATGTAGATAGTTGTTAGAGAATAACTAGTATTGAGCACGATCATATGAGAGATCACATAAATTTCTATATGATCGTTAGTGATCATTTCAATGCTGTAGTTGTGTGAATGATCTTTTGACTTGTGATGGCACGATTACTTATCGTGAGGTTATTGGAGTTTGCTGACATAAACATAGCCTCGATGAGATCTTGTAGTGAATATTGACAACAGTTGGTATACTGTAGGAGTAGGGTACGCATCTAAAAAAAATTTATCGATTTTGATAGAAAGGAGTAGTTCTATAAAATTTGAGAGGCTAAGTTTGAGAGTTTATGGCTACAGGAGTATGAATGATGGAAAAGAGTTTCTATAAGAATCACAATTGGACTTAAGCTAATTGAATCTATCATATGACTGATGATGAGATTTGATGATTTATCTATAATCTACCATCTAATCGAGACTCACGATAGAGGGACTGAATCATATGAAAACTATACTTTGAGGTTCTATTTCGATTCTACTGAGTTGCCACTACATACTGCTAGGTGTCACTGGTGGATTGTGAGAGCTCACTAGAATTACTCAAGATCGACAATCTTTGATGAGTCAAAGTGGAATCATTCTGACCTATTGAAAAGAATTTTAATGATATCATGATAGAGATCATGATATATCTCATTACTAGATAGAATTGAATTTATGGGATCACACAATAAAAAGATTAGATCTGGAATAAGCTATTGGGCTTATGAAGTCTCAATTGAATTTAGAGAAATCTTATTGGATTCAGGATAATCTTGCTAGCACATGATTGAACTCAATTTTCTCTTTGCACTTGAATTATTTATATGATAAGATTAATTTGAATTAATTATCTACTAATAATTTAAATGAATTAGATTCATTAAGTTCTAATTGTTGGGTTCCTAAAATTTTGGATCATATGCATTAAGAGTTCAAACCCTTAATCAAATTTCTTGATTGTTTGCATGGGGCGTCACTTGATTTGATCAAGTAGGCATGCCCACTTGGTTGAGGGCATGAGGGACCAGCTAGGGGACATCCCATATTCATATATGGCATGTGAGAAAGTGGGCTAAACAGTGCAAAGTGTTGGCGCCTTATGCACCTCCTAAGGGGGTCAAAAATCTAAAGCTACAAGGATTCTTAATGCAAGTAGGACTTGTATTAAGGGGCTATTTGGTTTTGAATAGGATTTAAATTTTTTACCTATTTAAAAGGCTCTTCTCTAAGGCCCTTATGGTCAAAATTTCAGAAGTCCCCATGTCTTCCAAGAGTTCCCATGCCTCTCTCTCTTCTCCTTCTTGGTTCTTATTAGATGAGTGCCCTCGTAGCAAATTGTTGGCTAACACATTTTATAATTTTAAAACTTAACTTTATACTTGTAACACTTTTATTATTAATAAAGAATATTTTTATTTTCAATCATGTTTATGTGTCTATGATTTGTCCTAGAAATTAATCAAGATGATTTTTGTATATTCTCAAGGTGTTGAGAATTTGAAATATACATTAATTAGTGGTTAGTCTCTGAATGATCCTGATCAAAGAATCATCACAGAGGATAGTGATCAATTCATTAAAAGATCGATGTATGGATCATCTTCCTTCTAGATAGATGAGTCTCGAGTCTACAGTGTAGGAATACTAGAGTGAAAGTACAGGTGGTTGTTAGAGAATAACTTGTATTGAGCATGACTAATACAAGAAACTACATGGATGTCTACTCACTCGTCCGTGGTTATCTCGATGCTACAGTGGTATGAGTGATTTTTTGACATGCGGTGTCATCAGCTATTTATAGCGAGACTACTGAGTTTGATTGCATGTTCCCTTGGTCCCTAGCTAGTCGGGTCCTTATTGTGTATGTTGGCTATAGTAGATTCAGATTTGCTGTTAGAAGTAGGATGCACCTAGATGGAATTTATCGATCTTGATAGAAAAGAAAAAATCTTATATGATTTGTGAGATTGAGTTTAGAAAGTCCTTGACCAAAGTAAGTGTGAATACTGAAAAAAAATTTTCACAAGATTTATACGTGAACTCGAATCAAGCCAATCTGGCATATGATTAACGATGGGGTCTGACGAGTTCTCCATGACCTTCATCAAGTTAGGACTCACGATAAAAAGACTGAATCACATGATAACTACACCTAGGAGTTTATATTTTTAATCTACTAGGTTGTCACTACATACTGCTTGATGTCACTAGTGGATTATGGGACTCATTGAGCATTGTCTTGATAATCGATGACCCTCAAAGGATAGAGTTGAAATTATTTCAATTTATCGAAAGGAGTTTCGATGATATTGTGATGGAGATCATAATATATCTCACTATCAGATAGAATGAAATCTATGGGATCACACATTAAGGGATATAATCTTGAATTAATCAATTAGACTTATGAAGTTCTAATTGGATTAAGATTTATTAAAATCCTATTGAGTTTAGGAGAACTATGCTAACACATGATTAAACCTAATTCTTCTCTAGACTTAGATTCCTTATTAGATGAGGATTGGATCAAGTCTATAGCCTTGAACCTTAACTAGATCTATTTTGATTTGGATTTAGAAGGGCACCTATTTGAGGATCCAAAAAGATTGGATCGAGCCAATTAGTTGACAAATAAATCTCTTTATTTTCTCCCTTATTATTTCTTTATGTGGCATGAAATTATTGAAAAGATAAGAGGTGGTGCAAACCTCCCTTTTTGAAAAGATCAAGGGGCATAAAACCCTTGGAGTGGGCATCACGAGAGAGAGAGGCCCACCTCCTCTTTTTCCTTGGTGTGAAAGGAGAGAGAGAGAGAGGTTATGTTGAAAGAAATTTACTGTAGTGTAGTACATGCAATTAAAAAATTTTATGCAGTAAAAATAATAGATTAAATAATTTAATCTTAATTACATATATAAGATCTAATCTTAGACCACCACATCAAGATTTTTGATGTAAAAAATATTTGCTTTAGATCTGAAAAAAATCACATCGATCTCATTGATGCTGAAATTCTAAATCTAACTATTAGATCTACCATAGGAATCAAAATAAGTTAGAGATCGTTACCAAACAAATTTTGATCTTGATCTTCTTTGATTTAATGATTAGAGAGGGTGTTCCTCAGGTCACTTGCAGCCACACGAAGTCATCTGGCCTCTATAGAAAAATCCATGCAAAGACTGGTGCAGATCAGGGGCTCGGAGATGCTAGTCTGCGAACAATTTCGACAGCTGACCTCTTCCTTCTTTTACAAGCACCTTGGACACTCCAAAGTGATAGGAGATCTAGAGGAGGAAGAGAGGAGGAGGAGAAGAGGCTCTGAAAATCAAAAATCTACAAGAGAATTGATCATGGGACATCCAAGAGAGGGATCCCCTTTTTATAGACTAGGAATTAGGACTTTCCAAGAAAGGATGCCATGAATCAATGCCAAAACTCCTTTTTGGCATCCTCAAAAATCTTAAAAAAATTATTAATATATGGAGAAAAAATTTAAAATCTTACATACCAAAAAATTCTTCAAAAAAAAAAAAATAATATGACTCCAATAATATATCATATACAAAAAATTTCTTTCCTAGTCTACATCTTATCTCTAATTCGGATCGCATTCGAATTAGGCAAGAGATAATATTATGACTCATCAGCTATCGAGGACCACCCTTATTGGATCTTCTCTCATGACACCAAAAATCACAACCCAAATCCAATTAGGTGTGGAGAAATTGGTATGGATCCAAATATAGTGCAAAAGATAAGGATAGAGTCCTAGTCTGACTTGGACTCTTTATTTTTAATTCAATTCTAATTCAAATCAAATTTGAATTGAAACCACTAATAGAAATGAACCTAATCTAATTAGACTATTTTATCAAATTTCTAACCCAATTAGGAATTAGCCAAGTTCAAACCCTGATCGAATCAGGATCAAATTTTCTTTGTAATTGGGTTTGATCATATCAATCCCAATCTGAGTCGAACTGAATCTAATTCAATTAGACTTGTTTCAAAGCTGTTTACTCAATCAAATTGAGTCAATTAGTAATCTAATTACTAATTAATTCTTTATAAATGGTAGAATCCCAGTCTCAGTGGGACTCTCACACAGAGTCCTAGTCCAAGTAGGACTTTTCACCAGAGTCACAATCCAATTGGACTTTTCAGCCATCAGATCTAACCAAATCTTCTAATGCGTGTGACTCCATAGGTTTGAACCTAAGTCAGTAGCATAAAAATAACTTTTTACATCAATCGATGTAACCATCTAGTAATGATGACCCAACGATTGGATGGGTCGAAGTGTTGCAAAGCAACCTTCTAGAACCTACTAGCGTATGGTTACTGTATAATTCATCCCTTTGACCCAAACACTCAAGGTGATTTAGGGTTTAACTGTCAACCTAATTAAGTCGACTATATTGTATTTCAACCTTTCAAATCCATCTCATAGATTATCTTGGCTAAAGTTTTGCTAAATTGAAATACATTGATGCATATCTCCTACCAATTCAGAGGGATCAATTTCATCTTGACTCACACACTGACTTGATAAGTACTTGACTATACTTAGTATCCTTTCGTCACTAAGTTAAAAACTTAGATAGTCCAATACTAAAGTATAATGAGTTGCTTACAAGTCACCGTAGTGGTCTCAGATCGGAGGGACACTTATATCCATACCCTTCACAAGCTACTCTTGACAGTAGAGTGCTCGGCACATGGTCATATTTGATGCAAATGTACTCCTACATTCTATCTGCATGCCATAACAATATTTTCACACTCTTTGGTTAAAAGGACAACCAACTTGGCACATAATAACCTACACTTGATATCGTTATCGTCCTACTAATAGCGTATCATTTGGTCACGAATAATTTTAAGGACTTAACGATAAATCCTTCTTTGTCGATTAATATATATAGTCCTAAAGACTTCATTATGACATAGGAGTTCAAAGATGGTCAATTTGTAATGAAAATATCAAATAACTTTTATTAATAAAAATTTATATACAGTTTATAAGATGAGCACGATCGTC
This sequence comes from Elaeis guineensis, assembly GCF_000442705.2. Taxonomy (NCBI): domain Eukaryota; kingdom Viridiplantae; phylum Streptophyta; class Magnoliopsida; order Arecales; family Arecaceae; genus Elaeis; species Elaeis guineensis. Next base: position 48,493,604 of record NC_025998.2, read on the forward strand.
TAATGATTGGCTTTATGACATATTTTTCAATAACTCCTACTTGGACTAAAGTCAATCGGTACAGTATCGTATACCCATCTTCGATTTGTGATCATCAAACTTCTTGATTTTGAGAGCTTTAGTAAATGGGTCGGCCAGATTCTCCCTTCCATCGACCTTCTGAATATCGACATCACCTCGATCCATGATCTCTCAGATAAGATGGTAACAGTGCAGAATATATTTGGTGTGCTGATGGGATCTTAAATTCTTGACTTGAGCAATGGCTTCAGTATTGTCGCAGTATAACAAGACAGGACCATCAACAGAAGGTGCCACTCTAAGCTCGTCGATAAACTTCTACAACCATATAGCTTCTTTCGCAGCATCGGATGCCACGATATACTCTGCTTCGCAAGCAGAGTCTACCACAGTATTCTGCTTGAAATTTTTTTAGTAGATTGTTCCATTATTTAAGATAAAAATGTAACCTGACACACTCTTACTATTATCATGGTCTGACTGAATGCTGGAGTCGGTGAATCCCATAAGTTTCAAGTCAGTTTCACCATACACAAGCCACTGGTCTTTAGCATTTCTTAAATACTTAAGAATGATCTTTACAACCTTCCAGTAGTTTTCTCCTGGATCAGACTGGTATCTACTCACTATCCCTAATGAGTATGCCACGTTTGGTCTTGTACATGTCATGGCGTATATAATAGAATCCACTATCGAAGGATATGAAACTCTACTTATACGCTCTCTTTCTTGAGGAGTTATCAGACAATCTCTTTTTGAAAGAAAAATTCTTTGGCCTGTCGGAAGATAGTCCTTTTTGAAATTCTCTATGTTGAACCATTTCAGCATAGTATTTATGTACGTGGATTAGAAGAGCCCAAGCAGCCTCTTAGATCTATCCTTATAAATCTTCATCCCTAAGATGTAGGCTGCTTCTTCCAAATCTTTCATGGAGAATTGTGATGATAGCCACACTTTTATTCTCTGTGATACCGAGACATCATTTTCGATTAAGAGAATGTCATCTACATATAACATAAAAAATATAATTATCGAACCATTTGCCCACTTATATATGCAAGATTTTTCTCCATTCCTAACGAAGCCATACGTTCTGATCACCTTATCAAAATATATGTTCCAACTCTGAGATGCTTGCTTCAATCCATAAATAGATCTCTAAAGCTTACACACCTTGGACTCATCTGTGGATATGAACCCTTCAGGTTATATCATATACACCTCTTTGTTCAGCTCTTCATTTAGGAAAGTTGTCTTCACATCTATTTGTCAGACTTCATAGTCCAGATATGCTGCTATCGCAAGCATGATCCAAATGGATTTGAGCATTGTCATAGAAAAAAATATCTCATCATAGTCAATACCATAACACTGACGATAACCCTTGACGACCAAACGGACTTTATAGATCTCCACCTTCCCGTCTGCGCCCCTCTTCCTCTTGAAGACCCACTTACACCCTATGGGCTTTATCCCTTCAGGTGGGTCAACTAATGTCCATACATCATTGACCTTCATGGACTCTATTTTAGATCTCATGACTTCAAGCTATTTATCAGAGTCAGATCTCTACACTGCATCCATGTAAGTAATCGGATCCTTATCGTTCTCATCGAGTTCAACAGGATCCCCATCCCAGACCAAGAAACTTAAGTATTTGTCCAATTGACACGGTACTCTATCGGATCGCCTTAAGGATGTTTGTTCATTGGGCTCTAGATTTGATCTCATCAAATCTGATTCAGATTCAATCATTGATGTTGGTTCTTCTACCTGTCAAACTTTGTCAAGCTCAATTTTAGAGGTACTTATTATTTCACTAAGAAATTTTTTTTTCAAAAAGTGTGCCTTACTACTGACAAACACTTTTTGTTCAGCAGGTAGGTAAAAGTAATATCTCCTCATTTTTTGGATACCTTATGAAATTATACTTATCGGACCTAGACTGAGCTTGTCAGTTTGTAATCATTTAACATAAGCCGGACACCCCTAGATCCTAAAGTAAGAGAGGTTCGGCCTACGTCCTGACCATATCTCATATGGTATCTTACTAACTGACTTGCTCGAAATATTATTGAGCACAAGATAGGCTGTTTCAAGTGCATATCCACAAAAAAAGATCGATAGAGTTGTAAACCCCATCATGGACCGAACCATGTTCCACAAGGTTCGATTCCTTCTTTCTGAGATGTCATTATGCTGTCATGTCTCTGAAGGGATCCATTGAGAGAAAATCTCATTTTCTCCTAAATATGTCAGAAATTTACTGAAATGGTATTCACCTCCTCGATCAGATCAAAAAATTTTAATACTTTTTTCAGTTTGTTTCTCTACTTCATTATGAAATCATTTGAACATTTCAAATGATTCGGACTTATGTTTTATCAAGTAGACATATCCATATCTAGATAGATCATTTGTGAACATGATGAAGTAGCTTTACCCTCCTCTGACACATGTGCTCATGGGTCCACATATGTCGATATGTATCAAATGCAGCACATCACTGGCTCATTCATCTTTTTCAGTAAAAGGTGATTTGGTCATCTTTTTAAGCAAACAAGACTTACAGGTAGGTAACGATTCATAATCATATTTATTAAGAATTCTTTCTTAAGCCAACCTATTTATCCTAATTTTATTGATATGACCTAGCCTACAATACCAAAGGTAGGCATCTGTGACATCATCTATTCTAGGATGTTTATTTGAAATATACATTACATTAGGTCTAGATACAATATAGATATCATTGTTCAACTATCCATATAAAATCATAACACCATTCAAAATGATATCATAGAAGTTTTTCTTTATTGATATTTCATAATTTGAATTGGCCAAAAGGTCTACAGAAATAATATTTAAAAAAAAATTAGGACAGTAATGACACTCATTAATAACAATATACTGAGAGTCGAATATAAGCTTGATGATTCCTAAAGCTAGAACTTGTTGCCCAGCTATGCAACCCAAGAGGAAGGGTGAATTGGATTTTTAAAAATTTTAAACTTAACTTACACCTATGAAGATTATTTAGCAATGAGCTAAATAAGTATGGAGAGTGTAATTTATGCAAGGAGTAGAAGTTGGATGCAAGAGTGCAGGAAGATAAAGAAATTTAAAAGGAGAGTAAGAAAGTACAACACAAACAAGAAGATTTATAGTGGTTCGGTACCAACCTTGCACCTACATCCACTCTCCAAGCTCCTACTTGAAAATTTAAATCCACTAGACTGTATTCAACCCGAATACAATATCGGAACCTCCGACTCTAGCTATCCCAAGCTAGAATATTTATTTTTTAGGTACAAGCTAACCTAATACAATCTGATTCAAGGTTCGGATCAACCTTTTCACATTTTGGATTCCTTCCAAAACAAACTAAATAACTCAAAAATAGAGTATAGGAGTTAATCACATAAAAGTACAGATGTAGCTCCTTAATAAGCAAATAATGCTTTTAATACACTTTACACAATTACAAGGAAGCTCTTTCTGATTTTTTCAAGGTGGTTGAAGACTTGAATGAGCTCTTGAGGAGTTGGTGAACTTGAAATACAAGCTTCTTGGCCTTTTTAAGTGGGCTCTTGCTTAGGGTTGAAATGAATGCTTGAAGAACTTTTTTCAAATCTCTTTCTTTTCTTTGATTCCCTCCTTTAAGTGCCTTTTTATAACTTCAAATAATGGTGGAGAGTAATCTGGGCTGAAATAGAGCCATTAGAGCATATTAAATGGGTATTAAATACAGCCAAAATGAGCTAAAAACTAACCATTGTAAAATTTTTTCGTCGAAGGGGTCGACTCATAGGGTCGACTCATGCTCATGGGTTGACTCATGGGGTCGATCTCTGTGGAAAAGAGCAGAAAATGACTGTTCTGTAATTTTGGCCTGTAGAGCAGTAGAGGTTGACTCATAGGGTTGACTCATACCAAGGGGTCGACTCATGGGGTCGACTCATAGAGTGTGCCAGCCAAAAATTTTACGTGCCGGTCAGCCCTTTTAGCCATGAGTCGACTCATGGGGTCAACTCAAAAATATAAATCTAATTTTCTTACAAAATACACTTCTAAAAATGTTAAAATTACCTCCAATAGATTACACATTTTTTATTCTTGCTCTTGAGGCTTCCGAATCAGGTCTGATAAAATTATGATTTTACCCCTGAAATATAATAAATCTTTTTTCAAGCCAAAATCATTAGTAATCTCCTCAAATACTTTGTAATCATCAAAATCAATTCAAGAAGCAATAATCTCCCTCTTTTTGATGATGACAAAACACTCGAGCAAAAGCATATATAAAGTATTAAACATAAATTTCGAATTTATGAAGATGCATCACCTAAATATTATTGCCAAGTATTTGAACGAAATACATCATAAGCAGTTTGAAGATAAATTTGAAATTTACTAAAAATTTAAAATTTGCTTATAAGTTCATTTGCTTGGAAAGAAAAAAGCTGATGATTTTGATTCTTTGACACATGTGCCCATTTGCTTAACAATTTACTTATTGCTCACTCTTTATTGCTTATTGCTCAATCTTGATTTTGATTCTCTACTCCCCTTTTTGACAGCATCAAGGAAGATTCTCTACTCTCCTTTTTAAAGATATATTTCCTCTATTCCCCTTTATGATGGGATCAATTTTACTTCTTTAGCTCCCTTCTTTGATTGCTTATTTCTCTATTGCTTATTGTTTTACTCCCCCTCAATATAGCAAACATAAAAGATATACCAATTTGCTCATTTAGAAGATATTGCAATTCATAGTATTTCACAACACAAATATACGTTATTTTTCATATCTCATAATTAAAAGCAATTCGATTCACATTCATAGACATTCATTGAAGGTCCAAGTATCTATATATATATTCAAAAAGTGACTGAATACATAGGTGTTTCAATATATATGAGTCAACTTAGAGTACAAAATTTATGGATAGAAACTATCTAAGAGTCAATCAGTCAACACATTACATAGCCCACAAGATAGATCCTAGACAAAAATAAAAGAAAGGACAAACTACACTAGATCTAATAGATATCATGGTTGGAAGGATCAGAGTCTGATGAATCAGAGATAGGGTGAGGAGATGAAGGATCATGTCCACGAGCTCGACTTCGATCGCGTTTGCCTCTGCCATGGATAGAGGTGCCAGCACGAGAAGAGGGGTGAGAAGATCCTGAAGCCTGAGAAGCTATGGACTGAGCTACGAGTGAGAGTCTGATGGTGTCCAGAAGATTCAAAGCTCTCGAGACAGACTGCATCAGGGCGCTGAACTAAGTAGAAGCATGTTCACTAGAACCCCTGATCTCTCTCCTTAAGAAGTCAAAACCACTCGCTAAGACTCCTCGAAGTCTGGCCGCCTCTGCAGATAGGTTTGAGACCTCTGTGATGTCCTCATGCGGCTGTGGATGGGCTAGAGCTAATACTTGCCCCTGCAAGTCAAGTATTCTGCCAGTCAGTCTCAAAATACAACCCTCAAGCTGCTCAATGCGTACTGACTGATCAGTAATCATCTGAAAAATAGTAGAGATGTGAGGGATCAGTGTCTGATTAGATACATCCTGAGATGTCGATCCCTGTGCAAAGACTGAAGCACAAAACTGTCGAGATAGAATGGATGCTACATGTTGGGATATGATCTCAATTTGATCATTTGCCAATCTGAGCTTTGAAGGATGTGCCCTGCTGTCCGGCTGTGGAATTGAAGTATGTCTCCTCGCAGACTCTGACAGACCAACCTCGTGATCAGAAACAAACTGAATATCTGGTGATGCTGCTCTGTGATCACGAAGGGGTGAGGATGGTGTGGGGAAATTCAGTGCAGGGATAAAATGATAATTTTAAAAATTTTCAAAATCATGATTTTATAGTAAAAAAATATTAATTAATCTAATTAATTAATATAAATTTATCCTACACTAGGATCTAAATATGATATATAGCATACATGCATTTAAATTTAAAATTTGAATTTGAACAATAAACACATTATTGTAATATGTTCAGAACACAATACCTTTGTGCGGGTAGTAGATTGCCATAATCTGATCACCGTCAGGAGAGTCTGATCATCGTGACATAGCCACATAGTATATCTGACATCTGTGGATCATCCACACGAAGCTCCCGGTCTGATCGACTCCTCATGAGTGCTAGCTCATTGTAGAGCCCTTTTGACGGTCGATACTGATCGAACTCCTTCGATCGATGTCTGTCGATTTTTCAGATGCTTCAAATCATCAACAGATGTACTTGAGAGGATGTTGAAGATCTCTCTGAGATTTTGTGGGCTCACAACACTCGTAGCTCACTTTCTCACTTCCCGAACCCTAGGCTAAAACTCTAGGAAACTCACCGAAAACCTTGCACCCACTTTTCTTTCTTTTCTTTTTTTTTCTCTTGGAAGGATATGGACTTCCTTCTCACACACAAGACTTCTCATGCCCCAAAATTTTTCTCCAAAAATCTTCTTCTTGCATGCCCCACTCTTCTCCTCCTTTTATAACAACGTCAAACGTCTTATCCAAAAGAAAGGATAAAGATGAGTAATTGCACATTTGAATTCAAATCAAATTTTAAATTCAAATGGATACCAACTCATCCCTTATCCACTAAAGGCATGAGGCGTAGCTTAAATTGTGCATGAAGTAATTTCATGAGAAACCTTTTCTCATGTAATAAATGGAGCGTAAAAAAAGGGATAAGGCGCAAAGATTGATTGCCCATTCAAATTCAAACTTTATTTTGAATTTGAATGGCCAACCAATCATCCTTATCCATTCATATGGCACATTAAAGTAGGGCATGGAGAGGGCTTGGCGTGAGAAAAAAATTCATGAGAAGTTCCTTCTCATGAATTCAAATGGGCGCAATGGAAGTGAGGTGGCGCATGGAGATTGGGTCAAGGTGGTTTAATTATTTAAACCAACCTAATTGAACCAAATAAGTTAGGTCCAATTAGACTAATTTAAATCCAACTTAATTAGGCTTAATAAAATCCTAATCAAATCAAGAATTGACTAAGCCCAACCTTTGATCAAATCAGGGACCAAACCATCTTGACGATTAGGTCAACTCTTAACCTAATCGGGTCAAACCCAACTGAATCTAATTCAATTGGACTTGATCCAAAAATAATTACTCAATCAAATTGAGTTAATTAGTGATCAAATCACTAATAAAACCTCTCATAAATACTGAGTCCAAATCTGATGGGCAATCGGGCATCAAAATTTATCGATATGTAATCCTGATCGAAAAGTCCCAACCAGTGGGACTCTTGACCCCGGTACCCATAATGTGTGGAACTCATGATCAGAGAATCCTGATTCTTGATCATTGAGTCTCAAACATGTAGGATTCTATATCAGTCATCAGATCAGATAGGAATCTCTAATGTATGTGACCCCGCAGGTTCGAACCTAAGCCGGTAGCACAGGAACCAATTCCTGTACTAATCGAAGTGACCATCTAGCAATGGTACCCGACGTCCGGATAGGTCAAAGAGTCGTAATCGCAATACTCAGAACCTACATGAATATGGTTACTGTATAATTTATCCTTTTGACCCCTGTGTTTAGGATGACTCAGGGTTAAACTGTCAATCCTGATCAGATCATCCGAATCGTGCTCAACTCAAATAGTCCTATGACTCCTCACAAGGACTACCCTGACCAAGATTTTGCTAAATTAAAATATGACTGTACACAGCTCCTAAACTGGAGTGGTCAATCCCATCTTGACACACACACCGACAAGTCAAGTACTTGACTACACCCAGCAGCCTTCCGTCACTGAATTAAAAATTCAGGTAGTCCAGTGCCTAAGTGCAGTGAGTTGCTTGCAAGTTACCGTGGCGGTCTCAGGTCGGAGGGATATTTATACCCATATTCCATCGGAGCAAATCTTGACAGCAGAAATAGCTCTGAAGTCGGTCACGTTCAGTGCAGATGTACCCTTACATCTCACCTGTATGCTATACCAGTGTCTCCACACTCATTGATTAAGAGGACAACCAACCTATATGGCACACAATGACCTATGCTTGATAAATGTTGTCATCCTTGGTAACAACGTATCATTTGGTTGCAAATAGATTTAAGGACTAAACGACAAATCCTCCTTTGTCTAGTCTAAATAGTCCTAAGAACTTCACCACAACATAGGAGTTCATTAGAAGATGAAATATTTTGTGATAAAAAATATCAAAATAATTTTTATTAATTCATAATTCATGTACAAATACAAAAATGAGCACAACCGTCAACAGACTGATGATTGGCTTTGGGATACTATTCCCAACAATCTCCCACTTGGTCTAAAGCCAATCGATGCAGTATCTAATACCCATCTTCGACTTGTAGTTGTCGAACTCCTTCACCATAATGGCTTTAGTGAATGGGTCAGCCAGGTTCTCCTTCCCATCGATCTTCTGAAGATCGACGTCACCTCGATCCATAATTTTTTGGATGAGATGGTAGCGATGCAGAATATGCTTCGTCCGCTGGTGTGCCTTTGGTTCCTTCGCCTGAGCAATGGCTCCAAAGCTGTCACAGTAGAGCAGAACTGGACCAACAAGGGAGGGTGCTACTCCGAGCTCGATGATGAATTTTCTCAGCCACACCGCTTCTTTGACAGTAACTGATGCGGCGACATACTCCGCCTCGCAAACTGAATCAGCCACTATGTGCTGCTTGGAACTTTTCCAGTAGATAGCCCCACCATTAAGGGTAAAAATAAATCCCGACACACTTTTGCTGTCATCGTGATCAGATTGGAAAGTAGAGTCTGTAAACCCTATAAGTCTCAAGTCTGATTCACCATAAACAAGCCACTGGTCCTTAGTATTTCTTAAATACTTTAGGATGGTTTTAACAACCTTTCAGTGATTCTCTCCTGGATCAGATTGGTATCTACTCACTACCCTTAGTGAGTATTCCACATCTGGTCGTGTACATATCATGGCATACATGATAGATCCCACTGCCGAAGCATATGAAATTCTATCCATACGCTCTCTCTCTTGAGGTGTTGTCGGACAATCTCTCTTTGAGAGAGAAATTCTATGGCCTATCGAAAGATAGCCTTTCTTAGAATTCTCCATGCTGAACCTCTTCAGTATAGTATCAATGTACGTGGACTGAGATAAACCAAGCAACCTTTTAGATCTATCCCTATAGATCCTCATCCCTAGGATGTAGGAAGTTTCTCCCAGATCCTTCATGGAGAACTATGACGACAGTCAAATCTTTATTTTCTGTAATACAGGGACATCATTCCCAATTAAAAGAATGTTATCCACATACAATACAAGAAATACTACTACTGGACCATTAGCCCACTTATAAATGCATGGCTCTTCTCTGTTCTTAACGAAGCCATACGTCTTGATCGTCTTATCAAAACGTATGTTCCAACTTCGTGATGCTTGCTTAAGTCCATAAATGGACCTCTGTAGCCTGCACACCTTAGACTCATCTGTGGATGTGAATCCTTCAGGTTGTATCATATACACCTCTTCATCCAGCTCTCTGTTTAGGAAAGCTGTCTTCACATCCATCTGTCAGATTTCATAGTCCAGATGGGCAGCTATCGCAAGCATAATCCGAATGGATTTGAGCATTGCCATAGGAGAAAACGTCTCGTCATAGTCTATACCATAATGTTGACGATATCCCTTGGCAACCAGACGGGCTTTATAGGTTTCCACCTTTCTGTCTATGCCTCTCTTCCTCTTGAAGACCCACTTACACCCTATAGATTTTACTCCTTCGGGTGGGTCAACCAATGTCCACACATCGTTGACCTTCATGGACTCCATTTCGGATTTCATGGCCTCCAGCCATTTCTCAGAGTTGGGTCTCTGCATTGCATCCATGTAGGTGATCGGATCCTCATCATTTTCATCAAATTCGATAGGATCGCCGTCCCGGATCAAGAAATCATAGTATCTGTCCGGTTGACGTGGTACTCTATCAGATCGCCTTAATGGTGCTTGAACAATGGGCTCCGGATCTGATCTAACCAAATCCGGTTCAGGTTCAGCAACTTGTGTTAGTTTTTCCACCTGCCGAACTTCATCAAGTTCGATCTTAGAGGCAACAGTCTCTTCACCAAGGAACTCCTTTTTCAAAAAGATTGCCTTAAGGCTAACAAACACTTTTTGCTCATCAGCTAGGTAGAAGTAATACCCTTTGGTCTCTTTTGGGTACCCTATAAAATTACACTTGTCAGACCTAGGTCCAAGCTTGTCCGTAATTAAATATTTAACATAAGTCGGACACCCCCAAATCCTTAGGTGCGAGAGTACTGGCTTACGTTCTATCCATATCTCATATGACGTTTTGGTTACAGACTTACTCGGAACTCTATTTAGAAGGTAACAAGCCGATTCGAGTGCATATCCCCAGAGGGAGATCGGCAGACCAGCAAACCCCATCATGGATCGAACTATGTCCAACAAGATCCGATTCCTCCTTTCAGATACACCATTATGTTGTGGTGTTCCAGGAGGAGTCCATTGAGAGAAAATCCCATTCTCCCCAAGATATGTCAGAAAATCATTGGAAAGGTATTCACCTCCTCGATCAGATCGAAGAGTTTTAATACACTTTTTAGTTTATTTTTTTACCTCATTTCGGAATAGTTTGAACATTTCAAATGACTCTGATTTATGCTTCATTAAATAGACATACCCATACCTCGATAGGTCATCTGTGAAGGTTATGAAGTAGAAATATCCATCTCTTGCACTTGAGCTCATGGGTCCACATACATCAGAATGTACCAAACCCAAGAGTTCACTGGCTCGCTCACCTTTTCCAGTAAAAGGTGATTTGGTCATTTTACCAAGAAGACAGGACTCACAGGTTGGAAGTGATTCACAATCACCTACTTCAAGAATTTCTTCTTGAGCCAACCTATTTATCCTGTTCTTATTGATATGACCTAGCCTACAGTGCCAAAGGTAGACTTCTGACACATTATCTATTCTAGGGCATTTACCGGAGGTTTGAATCACATTAACAGGTTGTGATAGAAAGTAAATTTCATTATTAAGTTGTCCAACAAACATTGTAACACCATTCAAAATGATATTGCAAATATTTTCTTTTATTAAAAATTGATAACCGTTCATGGCCAAAAGGCCTACAGAAATAATATTTAATAAAAAGCTTGGACAATAGTGACATTCACTCAGAATTATATTTCGAGAATTGATTACAAGGTTCATGATTCCTAATACTAGAACTGAAACTTTGCTTCTATCTCCAACGTTCAGAAATCTATCGCCTTCATCAAATCTCCTACTGACCTGCAGACCCTGCATCGAATTGCAAATATGATATGGGCTTCCGGTATCCAATATCCAGGCAGTAGTATCACAAATAGAAAAGTTGCAAGGTGTTATCATATAAGTACCTTGCTTCTTCTTTGGCCTGTTCGGGTCCAGGGAGGCAATGTATAGAGGATAGTTCCTCTTCTAGTGCCCCTGCTTCTTGCAAAAGAAGCACTCCGCTTGGCTCTGGTCGGGCTTGCGTTTCTTGGTCTGACCCTGTGCAGACGTCCCAGCATGCAGCTGCACCTTCTTATTATTCTTCTTCTTGTTCTTCTTCTTCCCTTTCTTAAAGGGTCGACGACCAGAAGAAGACCCTCCCACTACATGCACCGACTCCTTATGGAGCTGGTGATCCTTCTCAAAGTTCTGCAGCAACCCCAACAAGTCGTGGTAGTTCACTGCAGGCTTTGTCATCCGAAAATGAGTAAGGAAGGGGAGGAAAGACTTGGGCAATGAATTAAGGATCGCATCCTTACCGAGCTGCTCGTGCAGGAGAAAGCCCAGTTTACTTAGGCACTCAACCATTTCGATCATGTACAGTACATGATTAGTGACTGAGGCTCCATCCCTCATCCGAGCATTGAAAATGGCACAACTAGTTTTGTGCCTTTCAACATCGTCAGGCATGCCAAAGGAGTCGTTCAACATTTGAAGCATCTCCTGTGGCTGGGTGTTCTCGAACCTGCGGCTGAACTCATCATTCATTACCGCCAGCATAATGCACCGAACGGTGGTGCGATCGTTGAACCACTTCTGATAAGTGTCTCGGACCGTCCCTCTAACGTTCAGGGCTGGCTCCTCAGGTGCCGGATCCGTTACTACATAAACGATCCGCTCATGCTCAAGGATGATTTTTAATTTTCGATACCAGCTATCGAAATTAGGTCCCATGAGCTTGTCATTATCTAATAATGATCGAAGGGATAGGGTAGTGGCCATAGCTGCATAAAGAAAAACCAAACCTCTATTAGTACATAAATTATAAATACTAAAGACTTGAACTTTAGTCTAAAGTTTCTCCCAGTATTTTTACGAACTGGTAGCCTCAACCTCCAATTCGAGAAATTACTTTAATTCCTTAGTGGGTACTAGAATCCACACAGACTACACACGAGCCCAACTTTGGTTGGTCAACCCATGTGCATCTATGGGTAGGTTCATAACTAGTTATTTCTCTAAACAACTTCTAGTAATTGATTTTGTTCCAGAACCTAATCAGTAGGCTTTGGCCTCCACTGAAAAGATCTGGTTAGGTCCAACCATTAACATGATTTGATTTGGTGAATCGGACCAATAAATGATTAGACCCGACTTTGGCCGGCCAACCTGATCACCATCAGAAAGACTCAAACCAAATTATCATATTATGAATGATAATTTCATTAGTCAATGAGCACCAGGCCTTTGGGCCTCCAATGATTATTAAACTAATGGACTCATTATCACTTACTTAATGGGAGGCTATGACTTAGTTATCAATATAACTTAATCATTTTAGGGATTTAATAATTTTTTTTTGAGGATTTTATTAAAGGATAGATGAGAAAAAAATATCCAGCCAATTTCAATCCTCCCATTGACTTCACCAAGTCAGATTAAAAAGAATTTAATTAAAGCTGGCATTAGGAGCACCTAAATCAGTCAAACTGATTTACCTAATGACATGGGTGAGCCCTAATCACCAAGTGATCTAATCAAAACCTAATTCATCAGGTTGGCCAGGTAAGTGAGATCAGTGGTGGGGATAAGCCATTAACTCGTCAGAGATCAAATCACTGCGAGTAGCTCCCGCTTAAAAACCACTAGTCAAACTGTCAAACTTACCTTAGACACCAACCGGTTCATTAGTTTTAATTTGATCAACTTAGTAAATAGGGTTCCACTGCGTAGCCATAAATTAAGTCCATCTTGGTCTAGTTAAAGACATGGACCCATTCAACTACAACTATTGGAGTTGAGTCTAGAGTATCCTTGACCTAATCTAATTCAACTTTTGATTAGATTTGACCAATTACTCTAATTTAGTCCATTTCTTTAAGCTAACCTTAGGTCTAATCCAATTATGGACCTAATCCATCTAACTCATTGACCCACAAGTTTATGCAATTGTCTTAGGTCTTAATTCACAATTTTAAACCTACTAGACAACACTTAATTCTTTTAATTAAGTATTTGGGCTGATGGGTCAGGGTTTGGCATTTCAAAAATAATTTTTAAATTTGAAAGGTTTTATTTTTTGTTCACCAAATATGTTGACTCATTTCACAAATAGATCAGCACATTTCATAAATAGCAATCCTATTGCTAATTACATAACAGAAAATAACTCAATCAAAATAAATCATGAACATTCCTTTAGATCTAATCTAACACATTCATGATAAATTTTGTAATTGAACCTTTACAATTAATTCCTTTCGCTGCTTCATTTGCATGGGATATAATTACAGTGGTACCCCTACCGCCATAGGAGACCCCATCGAATGGGAGGAGAGGGCCTTTAAACCCTACTTTTCTCCTATGACCGAACGGCCATGGCAACCAACCCAATTCGATAACTTGCTACTTGGATCAAGTATATCTAAATATACCAATTTCAAAATTTAAATTTCAAATTTTAAATTTCAAATTTTAAATTTTGAATTTTAAATTTCAAATAAATTTCAAATTTTGAATTTTAAATTTTTGAATTTTGAATTTCGAACAACTTTCAAAATTCAAAATTTAAATTTTTGAATTTTAAATTTTAAATTTAAACTTTTAGATTACAACTTAATCTACGCATACAAATATATATATATCGTATCTAAGAACCCACTCTGATACCATTTGTAGGAAAATTTAGTGCAGGGGTAAAATGATAATTTTAAAATTTTTTCAAAATCATGATTTTATAGGAGAAAAATATTAATTAATTTAATTAATTAATATAAATTTATGCTACACTAGGATCTAAATATGATACATAGCATGCATACATTTAAATTTAAAATTCGAATTTGAACAATAAACACTTTATTGTAATGTGTTCAGAACACAATACCTTTATGCGGGTAGTAGATCGCCGCAATCTGATCACCATCAGGAGAGTCTGATCGTCGCGATGCAGTCACACAGTATGTCTAGCCTCTGTGGATCATCCACACGAAGCTTTCGATCTAATCGACTCCTCACGAGTACTAGCTCATTGTAGAGCCCTTTTGACGATCGATGCTGATCGAACTCCTTCGATCGATATCTGTCGATTCTTCGGATGCTCTGGATCGTCAACAGATGTGCTTGAGAGAATGTTGAAGATCTTTCTAAGATTTTGTGGGCTCACGACACTCGTAGCTCACTTTCTCACTTCCTGAACCCCAGGCTAAAACTCTAGGAAACTCACCAGAAACCTTGCACCCACTTTTCTTTCTTTTCTTTCTTTTTCTCTTGGAAGGTTATGGACTTTCTTCTCATGCACAAGACTTCTCACGCCCCAAAATTTTTCTCCAAAAATCTTCTTCTTGCACGCCCCACTCTTCTCCTCCTTTTATAATAATATCAAACGTCTTATCCAAAAGAAAGGAAAAAGATGAATAATTGCACATTTGAATTCAAATCAAATTTTGAATTCAAATGGACACCAACTCATCCCTTATCCACTAAAGGCGTGAGGCATGGCTTAAATTGTGCATGGAGTGATTTCATGAGAAACTTTTTCTCATGTAATAAATGGGGCGTAAAAAAAGGGATAAGGCGCAAAGATTGATTGCCGATTCAAATTCAAACTTTATTTTGAATTTGAATGGCCAACCAATCATCCTTATCCATTCATATGGCACATTAAAGTGGGGCATAGAGAGGGCTTGGCGTGAGAAAAAAATTCATGAGAAGTTTCTTCTCATGAATTCAAATGGGTGCAATGGAAGTGAGGTGGTGCATGGAGATTGGGTCAAGGTGGTTTAATTATTTAAACCAACCTAATTGAACCAAATAAGTTAGGTCCAATTAGACTAATTTAAATCCAACTTAATTAGGCTTAATAAAATCTTAATCAAATCAGGAATTGACTAAGCCCAACCTCTGATCAAATCAGGGACCAAACCATCTTGACGATTAGGTCAACTCTTAACCTAATCGGGTCAAACCCAACTGAATCCAATTCAATTGGACTTGATCCAAAAATAATTACTCAATCAAATTGAGTTAATTAGTGATCAAATCACTAATAAAATCTCTCATAAATACTGAGTCCAAATCTGATGGGCAATCGAGCATCAGAATTCATCGATATGTAATCCTGATCGAAAAGTCCCCACCAGTGGGACTCTTCACCCCGGTACCCATAATGTGTGAAACTCATGATCAGAGAATCCTGATTCTCTATCACTGAGTCTCAAACATGTAGGATTCTACATCAGCCATCAGATCAGATAGGAACCTCTAATGTGTGTGACCCCGCAGGTTCGAACCTAAGCCGGTAGCACAAGAACCAATTCCTGTACTAATCGAAGTGACCATCTAGCAATGGTACCCGATATCTGGATAGGTCGAAGAGTCACAATCGCAACACTCAGAACCTACATGAATATGGTTACTGTATTATTCATCCTTTTGACCCCTGTGTTTAGGATGACTCAGGATTAAACTGTCAACCCTGATCAGATCATCCGAATCGTGCTCAACTCAAACAGTCCTGTGACTCTTCACAAGGACTACCCTGGTCAAGGTTTTTCTAAATTAAAACATAACTGTACACAGCTCCTAAATTAGAGTGGTCAATCCCATCTTGACACACGCACCGACAAGTCAAGTACTTGACTACACCCAGTAGCCTTTCGTCACTGAATTAAAAATTTAGGTAGTCCAGTACCTAAGTGCAGTGTGTTGCTTGCAAGTCACCGTGGTGGTCTCAGGTCGGAGGGATATTTATACCCATATTCCATCGGAGCAAATCTTGACAGCAGAAATAGCTCCAGAGTCGGTCACGTTCAGTGCAGATGTACCCTTACATCTCACCTGTATGCCATACTAGTATCTCTATACTCATTGGTTAAGAGGACAATCAACCTATATGGCACACAACGACCTATGCTTGATAAACATTGTCGTCCTTGGTAACAATGTATCATTTGATCACGAACAGATTTAAGGACTAAACAACAAATCCTCCTTTATCGAGTCTAAATAGTCCTAAGAATTTCACCACAACATAGGAGTTCATTAGAAGATGAAACATTTTATGATGAAAAATACCAAAATAATTTTTATTAATTCATAATTCATGTACAAATATAAAAATGAGCACAACTGTCAACAGACTGACGATTGGCTTTGGGACACTATTCTCAATAGATGGTCCTTCCTCCTCTGCTCTAGGGCTGATTGGTGATCGGGTTAAAGCTGAAGCTGAACCAGGAGTAGGGTTTGAAGCAGAAGTGGTTTCGGTTGCTAGTCTCTTTCGGCGCACACTTTCCTCCAACCCGCAAACAGATTTCCTCTTCTGTGGAAGCTTCATTTTGGGAGCCATTTGCACAAGCAGGACTAGCACGAAACTTAGGAGAGCAAATGTGAGAGAGAGATGAAGGGTTTTTAGTAGAAAGATAAGGATTTTGGAGAAGTGATATGCCAATTTGGAGAAAACGGGTAGAGTCTAGGGTAAGCTCGAATCGCTCCAAATAAACAAGGAAGAGAAGAGAAACTTAGTTCCTAAATGGTCGATTTGAAGTGTGAGAGTCGGTGGCAGAGGAATTTTGAGAGAAATCTTGGGTTTGAGGAAGAAGAGAGGGAGACCTTTGGTTCGGCAGAAGGAAGAAGGTGAAGAGTTGGGTCGGCTCAAGGAGAATTTTCAACAAAAAGACAGCGCCCGAAGGATTTTGTCATAATTACAAGTTTACCCTAGGGTCGACCCTAGGGGTCGACTCATAGCACAGAGAAATTCAGAAAAATGATGAAATAATTTCGAAAAAATTTGAAACATTAGGAGAAAGATGTTTATCCAAAAAAAAAATGATCATGTGAATGATAATTTTGAGCTTTTGAGCTCTTAAGAAAAATGAGAATTGAGCTCAATAGATTTGGTTCAATGAATTTTTGACATTAAGAATTTGAAATCAGAGAGATACTTAAGTTGATGGATCAAGGATTCTTAGTTTTCTCCTAATTTCACAAAATCTATGTTCACTTAAGGCCTTGGTAAAGATGTCAGCTAGTTATTTTTCAGTACAAACATAGTCAAAAATTATGTCTTTATTGTGGACATGTTCTCTTATGAAATGATACCTGATTTCAATATGTTTTGACCTAGAATGCTGAATTAGATTTTTAGTGAGATTTATAGCTCTAGTGTTATCACATCTTATGGGAGTTTCATTGAGTTTGATACCAAAGTCTTCGAGTTGTTGCTTAATCTACAAGATTTGAGCACAACAACTTCTGGCTGTAATGTATTCGACCTCGGCCGTAGATAGTGCTACCAAATTTTGTTTCTTGCTAAACCAAGAGATTAGGTTAACTTCAAGAAATTGACAAGTTTCACTGGTACTTTTTCTATCTAATCTACATCCAGCAAAATCGACATCTGAATATCCTATTAAGTCAATTAATGAGTCCTTAGAATACCATAATCCTAGAGTTTGTATACCATTTAAATATCTAAGAATTCTTTTAACTGCATTCAAGTGTGATTCTTTTGGATTTGATTGAAAGCGAGCACATAGATAAACACTAAACATAATATTAGGTCTACTAGCAGTTAAATATAGTAGAGAACCAATCATGCCTCTATAAAATTTTAAGTCTATACTTTTACCTTCTTCGTCCTTGTCAAGCTTACATGATGGGCTCATGAATGTGCCAATTGCTTTGGAGTTCTCCATTCCAAATCTTTTGAGTAATTCTCTTGTATACTTGCTTTGGATGATGGAGATTCCTTCCTTTGTTTGTTTGATTTGGAGTCCGAGGAAGAATGCAAGTTCTCCCATTATGCTCATCTCGAACTCTCCCTGCATGAGCTTTACAAAATTTTGACAAAGAGTTTCATTAGTAGACCCAAAAATAATGTCATCAACATATATTTGTATAACTAATATATCATCTTGATTTCTTTTAATGAAAAGGGTTGTGTCTATATTTTCTCTTGAAAAATCATTATTAAGTAAAAATTCGCTTAGCCTTTCATACCAAGTCCTGGGTACTTGTTTTAAACCATATAGAGCTTTATTTAATTTAAAAATATGATTAGGAAAAGTATGATTTTTAAAACCTGAGGGTTGTTCTACATAAATTTTTTCAGCAATATATTCATTTAGAAAAATACTTTTAACATCCATTTGAAATAACTTAAAATTCATAAAGCAAGTATATACAAGTAGAAGTCTAATTGCTTCTAATCTAGCAACAAGTGCAAAGGTCTCATTAAAATCAATTCTTTCTTCTTGATTATAATCTTTTGCAATCAATCTTGCTTTATTTCTTATTACATTTTCATGTTCATCCAATTTATTCCTATATACCCATTTTGTACCAATTATTGAATAATTTTTAGGTCTTGATACTAAAGTCCATACATTATTTCTTTCAAATTGATTAAGTTCTTCTTGCATTGCATTAATCTAATTATGATCTTTTTCAGCTTCATCTATGATTTTAGGTTCAAGATGAGAGACAAAAGCAAAATGATTGAATGCATCTCTAAGTGAGGAATGAGTTCTTACACCATGTGTAGGATCATCAATGATTAGTTTCTTGAGGTGATTGTGATCATACCTCCATTCTTTGGATAGATCATTTGTACCTTGAGGTTGTCCTTGTTGTTCTTCACCTTCCTCATCCTGTTTGTCTTCATGTTCTTCATCATCTTGAATGGTTGAGTCTTTTAGAGTGATCTCTTTTATCCCTTCTATAAGAAGATCTGCATCATCAATACCTTCATTCTTCCTTGATGGAAGATCGTTAGTTTTATCAAAAATAACATGTATTGACTCCTCTACTACTAAGGTTCTTTTATTGAAAACTCTAAAGACTTTACTAGAAGAGGAGTAACCAAGAAAAATCACTTCATCAGATTTTGCATCAAATTTTTCTAGTCTTTCTTTACCATTATTTAGCATAAAACATCGGCAACCAAAAATATAAAAATATGCAATATTTGATTTTCTTCTTTTCCAAAGCTCATAGGGAGTTTTCTTTAGAATTTGTCTAATTAAAGCACCGTTTAATATATAACATACCGTGTTAATTGCTTCCGCCCAAAAGTATTTTGGAAGGTTGCTTTCACAAAGCATGGTATGGGCCATTTCTTCAAGAGTTCTATTTTTTCTTTCTACTACCCCATTTTGTTGGGATGTTCTAGGTGCCGAAAAGTTGTGGCCAATTTCTTTTTCATCACAAAACTTTTTAAAATCTTGATTTTTAAATTCGGTTCCATGATCACTTCGAATATTTTGAATTGAAAAACTTTTTTCATTTGTGACTTTTCGATAAAATTTAGAGAAAACATGAAAGGTTTCATCCTTATGTGCCAAAAAGAAAATCCATGTAAAATGAGAGAAATCATCAATAATTATAAAACCATATCGTTTTCCTCCTAGACTAGTAGTTCTAGTAAGTCCAAATAAATCCATGTGCAATAGTTCTAATGGCCTAGAAGTTGAAGCAATATTTTTAGATTTGAATGAAACTCTTGTTTGTTTACCTAGTTGGCATGCATCACAAATTTTATCCTTTTCAAAGTTCAATTTGGGTAAACCAATAATCAATTCCTTCTTAATGAGTTTTGAAAGTGAATGCATGCTAATATGTGCAAGCCTACGATACCAAAGCCAGCTAGTCTCATTAATCTTGGCATTCAAGGATACTAGGTATTGCATGTTTATTTTGGATAGATCATTCAAATCTACCATATAAATATTATCATGTTTATGTCCAACAAATTTAATGCCTTCATTAATAGGACTAGTTATAATGCAAACAGAAGATTCAAAAATTACTTTATATCCTTTATCACAAAATTGACTGATACTTAATAAATTATATTTTAAACCGTCTACTAATAAAATCTTTTCAATATACTTGGAGGGAGTGATACCAATGTTACCTATACCGATGATCTTTTCTTTGCCATTGTCTCCAAAGGTGACCATCCCTCCATTTTTAGCATCAAGTGTGATGAATTGGGATTCATCACCAGTCATGTGTCTTGAGCATCCGCTATCAAGATATCATTTTCGATTTGCTCCTTGGGATGCTAGACACACCTGTAGGCAAAAGTCAAGTTTTTACTTTAGGTACCCAAGCTTTCTTGGGTCCTTTTTGGTTAGTCACAATGGTTCCTTTTGAAACCCATATTTTCTTTGCATTAGAATTTATGGATTTGTTAGAGAGACAAGTGTATCACTTGTGACCTATTCTACCACATTTGAAGCAAGTAATGTTTGAGAACTTGTTGTTTGAAGAGTTTACATAGATATTTTTTAGAAACTTTTATTTCTTTAAGGGGTTGTAGCCAAGACCAGCCTCATCATAAACGGTCTTTTGATTTTTAAGAATCATATTAAGTTTATTAGAACTTAAGATAAAATTTTCAACTATTGGTTTTAGCTTGATAATTTTATTCTTTAAATTTAGATTTTCTTGAAACAGGATAGATTTTTCATTTGAAATGCTCTCATTTTATTTTAGTAAAGATTGATTCTTTGATTTTAACTCTTTGTTCTTTACCCCTAGCTTCTTTAGTTCATCAATTAAATCATAAAAAGCTTCATGAAGTTCTTCAAAGGTAAAGTAAATAGGAGTTGCAGAATTTACCTCATTTTCATGTACCATAAGGCATAAGTTGGCTTGTTCATTTGAGTCTTCTTCTTCGGAGCTTGACTCATCACTTCCACTCCAAGTAGCCATCATGACCTTCTTCTTGTACTTCTTGGGACCCTTCTTCAGTTGTGGGCATTCAGACTTAAAGTGTCTCGATTTCTTGCATTTGTAGCAAATAAGGGGTTGGTCTTTATCTTTTTTTTTGCTATGTTCTCTTTTTGTGGGTGGCTTCTTCCTCATTCCTTGTTTCCTTTTTTTCAAAAACTTCTTAAACCTTTTAGTAATGAGAGTCATTTCTTCATCCTGCTTTTCATTTTTCGTATCATCAGTTTCTTCATTAAGTTGAGCCGTGGATTTCAGGGCGATTGTTCTCTTCTTTTTGACTTTTTCTTCTTGATGTTGTTTTATGCTCAGCTCATGTGTCATCAGTGATCCTAGAAGCTCTTCCAAGGGTTGGATGTTCAGATCTTTGGCTTCTTGGATAGCGATCACTTTGGCCTCCCAAGTTCTTGGTAAGGACCTAAGAATCTTTCTTACGAGATCACTGTTAGAATAAGACTTACCAAGATTTTTTAGATCATTTATAATATCAGTAAAATGAGTAAACATTTCAGTTATAGATTCATCATGCTCTATTTTAAAAAGTTTGTATTTATGCACGAGCATGTTAATTTTAGATTCCTTCACTTGATTAGTTCCTTCATGAGTTACTTCTAATCTATCCTATATTTTCTTAGTAGATATGCATGTTGAAATACGATTGAATTCATTAGCATCTAGAGCACAATACAAAACATTCATGG
This sequence comes from Elaeis guineensis, assembly GCF_000442705.2. Taxonomy (NCBI): domain Eukaryota; kingdom Viridiplantae; phylum Streptophyta; class Magnoliopsida; order Arecales; family Arecaceae; genus Elaeis; species Elaeis guineensis. The sequence continues at coordinate 48,515,571 of NC_025998.2, forward strand.
CTTTAGCATTTAGTTGAGCCATTTTCTTGTTAACCTCATCCCATTCTTTTTCAGATTTGATTGATTCCATACCATCAATGAATTTAGTGGGTGTGTGTGGTCTGTTTACTATGATACTCCACATATCATAGTCAAGTGCTTGAATCAAGATTTTCATCCGAGCTTTTCAATAGGTATAGTTTGACCCATTGAAAAGTGGAGGTCGATTTGTGGACTGCCCCTCGGCTAGAGAAGTGCCAACTTGAGTTGCCATAGATCTTTAGCTCTTTGATGGTTAAATCAAAGTAGGGCTAGAGCACCGTGCTCTAATACCACTTGTTACCCAGCTATGCAACCCAAGAAGGAGGGTGAATTAGGTTTCTAAAAATTTTAAACTTAACTTACACCTATGAAGATTATTTAGCAATGAGCTAAATAAGTATGGAGAGTGTAATTTATGCAAGGAGTAGAAGTTGGATGCAAGAGTGCAGGAAGATAAAGAAATTTAAAAGGAAAGCAAGAAAGCACATCACAAATAAGAAGATTTATAGTGGTTCGATGCCAACCTTGCACCTACATCCACTCCCCAAGCTCCTACTTGAAAATTTAAATCTACTAGATTGTATTCAATCCGAATACAACGTCGGAACCTCCGACTCTAACTATCCTAAGCTAGAATACTTATTCTTTGGGTACAAGCTAACCCAATATAATCCGATTCAAGGTTCAGATCAATCTTTTCACATTTTGGATTCCTTCCAAAATAAACTAAACAACTCAAAAATAGAGTATAGGAGTTAATCACATAAAAGTACAGATGTAGCTCCTTAATGAGCAAATAATACTTTAAATATACTTTACACAATTAGAAGGAAGCTCTTTCTGATTTTCTCAAGGTGGTTGAAGACTTGAATGAGCTCTTGAGGAGTTGGTGAACTTGAAATAAAAGCTTCTTGGCCTTTTTAAGTGGGCTCTTGCTTAGGGTTGAAATGAATGCTTGAAGAATCTTTTTCAAATCTCTTTCTTCTCTTTGATTCCCTCCTTTAAGTGCCTTTTTATAACTTCAAATAATGGTGGAGAGTAATCTGGGCTGAAATAGAGCCGTTAGAGCACATTAAATGCAGCCAAAATAAGCTAAAAACTAGCCGTTGCGGAACTTTTCCATCGCAGGGGTCGACTCATAGGGTCGACTCATGCTCATGGGTTGACTCATGGGGTCGACCTCTATGGAAAAGAGCAGAAAATGACTGTTTTGTAATTTTGGCCTGTAGAGCAGCAGAGGTCGACTCATACCAAGGGATTGACTCATGGGGTCGACTCACAGAGTGTGCCAGCCAAAAATTTTGCATGCCGGTCAGTCCTTTTAGCCATGAGTCGACTCAAGGGGTCGACTCAAAAATATAAACCTGATTTTCTTACAAAATACACTTCTAAAAATATTGAAATTGCCTCCAATAGATTACACATTTTTTGTTCTTGCTCTTGAGGCTTCCGAATCAGGTCTGATAAAATTATGATTTTATCTCTGAAATACAATAAATCTTTTTTCAAGCCAAAATCATTAGTAATCCCTTCAAATACTTTTTAATCATCAAAATCAATTCAAAAAGCAACAGAACTAAAACTGATCTTTCATCTCCAACATTTAGGAATCTCTTGCCTTCTCCAAATCTCCTAGTGATTTGAAGATCCTGCAACGAATTGCAAATATGAATAGGGCTTCTAGTATCCAATACCCAGATCATTGTATCTATAAGAGAGAAGTTACAAGGTGTTATCACATAAGTATCTTATCCAGCAACTGATTGCTTCTTCTTCATTAGCCTGTTCGGGTCAAGAGAAGCGATATACTGAGGATAATTTTTCTTCCTGTGACCCTGCTTCTTGCAAAAGAAGCACTCTGCTTGATTTTGATCAACCTTGAACTTGGATTTCTGGGACTGACTCCCAGCATCAGGCACCTTCATATTCTTCTTTTTTTTTCTCTTTCTTAAAAGGATGATGACTACTCGAAGAAGATCCTCCCACTAGATTCACTGTCTCTTTATGGAGCTGGTGATCTTTCTCAAAAGTCTGTAGCAACCCCAACAGACCATGGTAGTTGACTATAGGCTTCGTCATTCTGAAATGACTGAAGAACGACCGGTAGAACTTAGGAAGAGAGTTCAGGATCGTATCTTTCCCCAGCTATTCATGCAAAGGGAAGCCAAGTTTGCTCAATTTTTTAATCTACTCGATAATGTACAATACATGATCGGTAACAGATGTATCCTCTCTCATTCGGGCATTGAAAATAGTGCAACTAGTCTTGTGCCGCTCAATGTCGTCAGAAGTACCAAAGGAATCTCTCAACACTTGAAGTATTTTCTCCGACTGAGCTTCTTCAAACTTCTGACTGAACTTGTCATTCATAGAGGCCCGCATTATGCAATGAATCATGGTGAGATCGTTGAGCCACTTCAAATAAGTGTCTCGGATCACTCTTCAAGCGTTAGGAGTAGGCTCCTTAGGTGTCGGATCCGTTATCACATAAAGAATCCACTCGTGCTCCAGGATAATCTTTAATTTCTAATACCAATTATTAAAATTTGGTCTGGTAAGCTTTTCACTATCTAACAGTGATCGAAATGACAAGTTTGAGGCCATATCTGCATACACAAAGAAAGAACAAAGCCTAATTAGTATATGATTTATTAATCCTAAAGATTTGACTTTAGTCTAAAGATTCTCCCACTATTTTATATGAATTGATAGCCTCTACCTCCAATTCAAAAAATTATCTTAATTTCTTAGTGGGTACTAGAATCCACACAAACTACATATAGGCCCGAGGATGGCTTGGTCAACCCATATGCACCTATGGATTGGTTCTCAATCAATTATTTCTCCAAACAACTTCTAGTATTTAGTTTAGCCCTAGATTTCATTTCAGTAGGCGATGGGCCTCCATTGAAAGTTTCGATTAGGTCAAACCATTAACATGAACCTACTCAGTGATTCTACCTAATGAGTGATCAGGCTCGAGGATGGTTCGATCAACCCAACTATCATCAGATAGTTCATCAGAGTCATCATATGATGAATGATAATTCCATCATTCAGAGAGAACATCAGACGGATGGCACCTGCAATGTCAATCAGAAATAATGGACCCATTATCACTCACCTTAATGGGAGTCTATGATCTAGTTATCACTATAACCAGCTCCTTTTAAGGACCTAATAATTTAGAGAAGAGAGAAGAGAAGAAAAGATCAAGCAGTAGACCATAATCTTTCTACTGGCTTCACTAAGTCACTGAATCGGGTTAGATCATGCTGATCGAACGAGCATCCGGATCAGTCACACTGATCAATCTTAATGGCATGGGCTAACTTGAATCACTTAGCAATATAATCAAAATCTAGTTCACCAAATTAGTCAGGTAAGTGAGATCGATGGGAGGGTCTACTAAGCTTGCCTTAGACACCATCGTAATGGCCAGATAAGCCGCTCCCAATTAAAAATCACCGATCGAAATGCCAAACTTACCTTAGATACCAATTGGTTAAGTAGTTTTGATTTAACCAACCTAATGATTCAGGTTCAACCACTGAGCCACAAGGTTCAATTGATCTAATCAAAGATATAGACTTGACCATCTACAACTATTCTACTAGAAAAATCCTGATTAATCTAATTCAATATTTGGTTAGACTTAATCAATTTCTCTATATAGTCAATCAATTTTTTGATTCTAACCTTAGGTCTAACCCAATTAAAGAGAAGGACCTGATTTAAGCTAACTCATGCCCCATATTTTATGCAATGTCATTAGATCTAAATTATAATTCTAGATCCAATCAGCTTGATACTTAATTCTCAATTAAGTTTTGCATCAACATGGTTAAGGTTTCGAAAATAATTTTTCATGTAAATATTTTACATCAAGTCATAAAATCTTTTGGATCAAATCTAAATTTTTTATGATTTTAGATCAAAATAATTTTGACTAAATAAGATTAAATGTAACTAACTATCCTCGTAACTTGCATCACATACAACAACACATAGGGTTTCAAGATCTAGAATTTTGTAAGAAAGTAAGTTTTCTCTTTTCACTTTTTTCTTCATGGGATCTCATAGTGGCACTTCTACATGTCATGAAAAGCATCCCATTGAATGGGAGGAGAGGGTCATGATACCTTACTTACTCCTATGATCGGACGGCCTGGTGATTATCCAGTCTGAGTACTTTGCTACTCAGAGTATCTAATCTAAATAAATAATAATTAGATATGAAAATAAACTAATTTAGATCTAATCTAAATTATAAGTAATCAGACCTAATAACAAAAAATCAGATCTAAAGTCATATTAATTTATATCAAAACTACCTGGCTCTGATACCAGTTGAAGAAAATTTACGGTAGCACAGTACATGTAATTAAAAAATTTTATATAATAAAAATAATAAATTAAATAATTTAATCCTAATCACATGTATAAGAACTAATCTTAGACTACCATATCAAAATTTTTGATATAAAAAATATATACTTTAAATCTAAAAATAAAAATCACATCGATCTCATCGATGCTAAAATTCTAGATCTAACTATTAGATCTACCATAGGAATCAAAATAAGTTAGAGATCATTATCAAATAAATTTTGATCTTGATCTCCTCTGATCCAATGATTGGAGAAGATATTCTTCAAGTCACTCATAACCACACAAAGTCATCTAGCCTTTATAGAAAAATTCACATGAAGACTGGCGCAGATCAGGGGCTCTGAGATGCTAGTTTGCGAACAACTTCGACAGCTGACCTCTTCTTTCTTCTCAAGCACCTTGGACACTCCAAAGTAATAGAGAATTTAGAGGAGGAAGAGAGGAGAAGAAGAGGCTCTAGAAATAAAAAATCTATAAGGAAATTGATCATGGGACGTCCAAGAGAGGGGTCTCCTTTTTATAGACTAGGAATTAGGACTTTCCAAGAAAGGATGCCATGAATCAATGCCAAAACCTCTTTTTGGCATCTCCAAAAATTTTAGAAAAATTATTAAGAAGTGGAGAAGAAATCTAGAGTCCCACACACTAAAAAAATTATTAAGAAAAATAAAAAAAATAGCTCCAACAGTATATCATATATGAAAAATCTCTTTCCTAGTCTACATCTTATCTCTAATTCGGATTGCATTCGAATTAGGCAAGAGATAATATTATGACTCATTAGCTATAGCTGACCACCCTTATTGGATCCTCTCTCATGATGCCAAAAATTACAACCCAAATCCAATTAGATGTGGAGAAATTGGGATGGATCTAGATGTGGTGCAAAAGATAAGGATAAAGTCCTAGTCTGACTTAGACTCTTTATTTCTAATTCAATTCTAATCCAAATCAAATTCGGATTGAAACCACTGATAGAAATGAATCTAATCCAATTTAAAATCTAAATATCTCATCAAATTTCTAATCCAATTAGAAATTAGCCAAGTTCAAACCCTGATCGAATCAGGATCAAAATTTTCTCATAATCGAATTTGATCATATCAATCCCAATCTAAGTCGAATTGAATCTAATTCAATTAGACTTATTCCAAAGCTCTTTACTCAATCAAATTGAGTCAATTAATAATTTAATTGCTAATTAATTCTTCATAAATGGTAGAGTCCCAGTCCCAGTGAGACTCTCCCACATAGTCCTAATCAAAGTAGGACTCTTCACTAGAGTCACAATCCAATTAGACTCTTCAGCCATCAGATCTGATCAAATTTTTTAATACGTACGATCCCATAGGTTCGAACTTAAGTCACTAGTATAGGAATAACTTTCTATACCAATCAATGTAACTATCTAGCAATGATGACCTGATGATCGGATGGGTCGAAGTGTTGCAAAGCAACCTTCTAGAACCTATTGGTGTATGGTTACCGTATAATTCATCCCTTTGACTTAAATGCTCAAGGTGACTTAGGGTTTAACTATCAACCCTAATTAAGTTGATCACATTGCATTTCAACCTTTCAAATCTATCTCATGGATTACTCTGGTCAAGATTTTGCTAAATTGAAATACACTGATGCATATCTCCTACCAATTCAGAGGGATCAATTCCATCTTGACTCACACACTGACTTAATAAGTATTTGATTGCACCTAGTATCCTTTCATCACTAAATTAGAAACTCAGATAGTCTGATACTGAAGTACAGTGAGTTGCTTACAAGTCAATGTGGTGGTCTCAGATTGGAGGGACACTTATACCCATATCCTTCACAAGCTACTCTTGACAGCAGAGTGCTTAGCACATGGTCACGTTCAATGGAATGTACTCCTGTATTCTATCTGCATGTCATAATAGTATCTTCGTACTCTTTGATTAAGAGGACAACCAACTCATATGGCACACAACGACCTACACTTGATATCGCTATCATCCTAATAATAGCGTATCATTTGGTTGCAAATAATTTTAAAAACTTAACGACAAATCCTCCTTTGTCGATTAATATATATAGTCCTAAGGATTTCATTACGATACAGGAGTTTCAAGATGGTCAATTTGTAATAAAAATATCAAATAATTTTTATTAATAAAAATTTATATATAGTTTACAAGATGAGCACAATCATCTAATGATTGGCTTTGGGACACATTTCCCAACATATGCCCTCCTCTTGTGTGCAAAAATTCTAGAGAGGCACCAAGAGTTGGCACCCCAACTATTTACCTAATTTGATGAGGGCGCCCACTCTACTTTTTTATTTTGATGTGGGGCACCTCATTTATTTGCCAAAAGAGGTGAGGATCTTTCCAATTGGATTTGATTTTTTTTAAAAAAAATTAGATTAAAAGTTAAAAATCTTTATGAGATAAGGACTAGCTTTTTTAGATTGATTGAAATCAAAAAAAGGTCTATATAAGAGATGGTCTCCTAGGATTTTAAAATTAATTGAATTGTGAATTCAGATTTCCATCTTTTTTTCATCTCCATGCCATCCCTCTTCCCCCTCTCTTTCCAATGCCCAAGAGTTGGGCGTCCCATATTCCCACACGCCTGAGTTAAGAGTGATTTTGTTTTACAGCAAGGAATAGGAAGAAAGGCTACAGTTCAAGCATTAAGATTGTGGTTAAAGATCGAGAGTTGATCAAAGGTCCAAAAGACTGAGATTCATCTTAAAGAAGATAGATCTATAATGAGAACAAAGATTCAAGATTGATCCCGATAGATACCTGTAGAGGTCGTGTTGGAATTTCGTGTCGGGGCATGCATGAATGTTTTAAAATTTTTTTTCTAAACAGCATAGTGGAATAGAAGATTAAAATATCTTTTAATCTATATCATGCATGTATAAAATATAGAACACTAGAATCTACTTCATATACTGAAATTAAACACATGCTGAATTTTATGCTGAAATTGAATATGTGATCGGATCATATATCTATTTCACAAATTCTTTATTCAAATCTAGATCTAGAAAAGAGTAAGTCCTTTCTTAGCTACACAAGTACCCAATCTTTATGGATATCCACTTATGATCAGTCTGGAACGGTCCTCTTTGGTATTGATTTTTTTTCTTTAAGAAAAATTAATCTGCGAATTTGAACGAAGTCTGGATCACGATCAACTCTTTGATCTTTTTTTGATCTTTTCTTCTCTTCTTCTCTTGCCTTTCTTCTCTTAATTATGAAACAATCAAGGCCTGAAAATCAACAAGCAAAAGGATGCCCAAGCTCCTCTTGGGTGTGAAGATATGGGACGCCCAACACCCTTGGGCATTGGGACCTTAAGGGGAGAAGAGAGGGAGAAGAAAGAGGGAGTGTGGAGAGTTTTTAAGGGAGGCATGGGGTGCTAGAATTCAATGCTTAGGAGCCTTAGAGAAATTCTCTTTAAATAGGCATAAAGTTTGAATCCTATTCAAAATCAAATAACTACTTAATACAAGTCCTACTTGCATTAGGAATCCATATTCCTTTAGTTATTTGATCTCCTTTAGGAGATCTTGTTGGTGCCAACTATTGGAGCCCTTGCACCCACAAATACACACTCCACATGGGGCTTAGGGGATGCCCCATGCTGGTCCAATACGCCCTCTAATGGGTGGACACACCCAACTTAATCAAATCAAGTGGTGTCCAATTAAAACTATCAAGAAAATTGATTAAGGGTTTGAATCCTTAATTCATATGATCCAAAACCTTAGGCACCCAACAATTGAATCTCAATGAATCTACTCATTTAGGTTACTAGCAGGTAATTAACTTGAATTAATCTTATTAAATAAAAAATTTAAATGCAAAGAGAAAATTAGATTCAACCATATGCTAGTAAAAATATCCTGAACCTAATAGGGTTTCTCTAAACCCAATTGAGACTTTATAAATCCAATTACTTATTCCATGTCTAATCTCTTTATTGTCTGACCTCATAGGTTCAATTCTATTTGGTAGTGAGATATGCAATGACCTTTATCATAGTATCATTGAAACTCCTTTCAATGGGTCAGAACAGTTTCACTCTAACTCATTAAGGATTGTTGATCCTGAGCAACCCTAGTGAGCTCTCACCATCCACTAGTGACACCTAGCAGTATGTAGTGGCAACCCAGTAGAATCAAAAAAGAATCTCAAAGTGTAGTTAACATGTGATTCAGTCTCTCTATCGTGAGTCCCAACTAGATGGCAGATCATGGATAAATCGTCAAATCTCATCATCAGTCATATGACAGATTCGATCAGTTCAAATCCAATTACGATATTAATGAAAACTCTTTTCCATCAATCATATTTCTGTGGCCACAGACTCTTAAACTTAACCTCTCAAATCTCATAGGACTACTTCTCTCTATCAAGATCGATAGATTCCATCTAGATGCATACCCTACTCATATAGTGGACCAACTGTCATTAACATCTACTACATAGACTCATTGAGATCATGTTTATATGTCAGTCAAACTCTAACAGTCTCATTATGAGTAGTCGTACCATCACAAGTCAAAGGATCATTCACATAACTACAGCATTGAGACAATCACTGACGATTGAGTAAAAATTCAAGTAATTTCTCGTATGGTCATGCTCAGTACTAGTTGTTCTCTAACAACTATTTGCACTCATCACTCAATATCTCTACACTATAAATCAGAGACTCATCTATTTTGAAGGAAGCAATCTATGCATCGATCTATCCAGATCGATCATCATTCTCATGATGATACTAAGATGGAGAGCATTTAAAAATTATATACATGTCTCTAATTCTTAATATCTTGAGAATATGTATCGAAATATTAATTTCATAGATGATTCTAGGACACATCACACCTGAATAAAAATAAACTTATCTTTTTATTGATCAAATTAATGAATTAAGTATAAAATTATATCCTAAATTTATTATAATTTGTCAGCCATATTGGCTTCTAGGATATATATCTAACAATCTCCCACTTGGACTAAAGTCAATTAGTCACTAATCTAAGTCTCATCTTCTCAAGGTGGACTTTCATCTTTGGCTGGCTCAATTACTTTGTCAGCAGGTCTGCCATATTGTCCACGAAGTCTACTCTTCATACCTTGATATATTTCTTTTTAAGGTAGTCACGTATATCGCTGCTCTATGTGTTTGAATTTTTTATGAGACTTAGGCTCCTTAGCAAAGGCTATGATGCTGTTGTCTTTGCAGTACATTGTTATAGTATCTAATGATATGATATTTAGTTCTATAACTAACATTAAAATTAGATTTCATCCAACACATCCATTGCATACTCAGCTTCTATTGATCAGTTGTTTGGAATCTTTCCAACTAAACCAACATTGCATAAGAATGTACTCTGATGTAGACATTCTATCATCAGCATCTATGTATTCTCTCATTTCTAACTTTATCTATTCTCCAAAGATTAGGAATAGATCCTTATTGCTTCTCAAGTACTTAAGGATGTATTCACAACAATCCAGCACTCCTAGCCTGGATTTGACTGATATCTACTCGTGACACTCACAGTAATGGCTATATCAGATCGAGTACATAGCATGGCATACATGAAGCTCCCTATAGTTGAGGCATAAGGAATCTTACTCATATGCTAAACTTTCTTAGATGTGGTTAGACACATCATCTTGGAAAGATAAATACCATGCCTAAGAGGTAAAAGTCCTCTTTTAGAGTTTTTATACAGAACCTTTTCAGCATCTCCTCTTTGTACTGCTTTTATGACAGGTCTAGCATCATTTTAGATCTATCCCTATAGATCTTTATTCCAAAAATATAAGATGCTTTCCTTAGATCTTTTATGGAGAATTTTTTGGACAACCATCTTTTGATCATGGTCAGCATAGGAACATCATTCCCAATGAGCAGAACAATATGAAAAATGTTATTATGCTCCCACTGATCCTTTGTATATACAAGGTTTCTTTTTATTTTTGATGAAACTAAATGATTTGATTGCATCATCAAAATAAAGATTTCAACTTCGAGAAGCTTGCTTTAATCCATATATAGACCTTTGCAGCTTGCAGACTCTGTGATCATCATCACCAGATGTGAAATCCAAAGGTTGCTCCATATAGATATCTTCCTCAAGATATCCATTTAGAAAAGTAGTTTTTACATTCATCTGCTAGATTTCATAATCATAATAAGCTGTAACAACAAGTAGAGTGCAGATAGATTTCAGCGTGACTACGAACGAGAAGATTTTCTGATAGTCAATGCCTTTGTACTGATTATAATCTTTTGCCATGAGTCTAGCTTTATAGGTTTTTACCTCACCATCGGTATCTATTTTTCTTTTGTAGATCTATTTACACCTAATGGGTACTATACCCTCAGGTGGATCTACTAAGATCCATACTTGGTTTGAGTACATTGAGTCAATCTCTGACTTCATTGCATCTAATCATTTCTCAAAATCGATGTTAGACATTGCCTCATCAAAGGTATTAGGATCATCACCATGATTCTTATCTTTTGTAAGAAATATTTTTTTAACTTCCTCCGTAAGCATATCCATGTACCTTTCAGAAGGTCGGAAGATCCTGCTAGATCTACAAGATGGTAGAAAAACATCAACTATTGACTTATGAATAATGGGTTCTTGAGGATCCATAGCTCTTTGCTCTTCTCTTCAACCTCAACTAACCTCCCACTACCATCATCTTAGATAAATTATTTTTATAGAAATATAGCATTTCGACTCACAATTACATTATGATCTTATGAAAAGTAGAAGTAATATCCTATTGATTTTTTTGGATATCCTATAAAATAAGCTAATACAGATCTATCCTCTAATTTATTAGCCATCATCTCTTGACATAGGTTTGACATCCCCAGGTTTTTAGATAATCTTGACTCAGCTTCTTACCATGTCATATCTCATATGGTATGGTAGAAATGGATTTTGATGGAATCCTATTCAATAGGTGAATTATGGTTATTAAGGCATGTCTCCAAAGATATAAAGGTAAATTAGTGAAGCTCATCATGGACCTAACCATATCTAATAGGATTCTATTCCTCCTTTCGAATATCCCATTGAGCTGAGGTGTTTCGGAAGGAGTTCATTGAGAGACTATGCCATTGTTCTTATGATATCTCAAAAATTTGCGACTAAGGTATTCACCTCTTCGATCAGATCAAAGAACCTTAATGAGTTTGCCTGTTTATTTTTCTATTTTATTTCTAAATTTTTTGAACCTTTCAAAGGCTTTAGACTTGTGTTTCATCAAATATATATATCTGTACTGTGACAGATCATCGATAAAGGTGATGAAGTAGCTATAACCACCTTTGATCTGCACATCAAATTATCCATAAATATCGGTGTGTATCAGGGCAAGTAACTTGGTGGCCCTTTCCCCATGTCCTACGAAGAGTAATTTGGCTATTTTTTTTTGAAGGCAAGATTTATAAGTCGAGTACGACTCTAGATCAAGAGAGCCAAGGATCCCATTCTTTTTCAGTTTGTTTATCCTGTCCTCTCCAATATAGTCTAGTCTGTGATGCTACAAGTACTTCTAGTTAATTTAATCTCTAAAACTTTTTTAACCTATAGTACTCACTATTTGCTCGTTCAAATTTACATTCGTATCAACATGCAAGTGATATAGACTGTCAATTAAAAGATTACATGCAATCAATTTATTTTGTAAATAAAAAGAATAAAAGTTTTTATTAAAATTAAATTCAAAATCATCCTGTGCTAGCACATATATGAAAATCAAATCCGACTAGCTACAGAAATAAATAACAGTCTTTTAAATCTAATCTAAATCTTGATGGTAATCGAAGAGGATAAGTGTCATTGGCTTCTGCAGTAACTTTTACTTCATTGTCGACCTAAAGGATCATGTCACTTTTCTTCAACCTTTTATTTTTTATTAGATCATGCATTGAGGTACATATATGAGTACTCGAACCAGAGTCCAATACCCAACTAGAAGTAGAAGAAATCGTAAGGTTAGAATCAATTACGAGCATACCTCCTGAAGGTTTATCACCCTTCTTTATCTTTATGCTCTCCAAGTAGAGTGGATAGTTCCTCCTCCAGTGACCGTCAGCATCACAGTGGAAATACTTTTCCTTTGCTTTAGTCTTTTTTGGAACATCCTCCTTTGGCTTGCTCTCTTTCTCTTGCTTCTTAGTGAATTTGTTCTTTTTCTTCTAACCAAACTTTCTCTTGATTGAAGAAGTTCGCTCCACAATGAGAACAGTACCCCTTGAACTCTTTAAGGTTTTCTCTGTAGTGACCAACATGTTAACTAGTTTGGATATGGTGCAATCAAGTTTGTTCATATGAAAATTTATAATGAATTGACTATATAAACTTGTAAGGGATTGAAGGATCAAATCCATCTGTAATTTTTTTTGCATATCAAGCCCGAGCTTTCCAAGCTCCTTAATATCCTTGATCACTGTGATACAGCTCATAGACTGACCGTCCTTTGTGCATCTTCAGATTGAAGAATCTCTAGGATACTTCAAAGCATGCTGTATGGCTCTGCTCGCCATATAACTTTTATAGGTGAGTGATCGTAGCCCTGGTAGTGGGCATATGCTCATGTTGGCTCTGTAACTCAATTGTCATGGATGCCAGCACACAGCACTTGATCCGACTGTCTTTATTCATCTATTTTTCATAAGCAGTTCTTTGCTTTGCAGTTGGACGATTTGATAGCACTAGGGGTTCCTGATCGAGTATATGATTTAGTTTTTCAAAAGTCAGGACAATCCTGAGGTTTCTTAGCTAGTCTTTATAATTTATTTTGATCAAATGATTGGATCAAGGATGCAGGCTAGAGGATTTGAGGCTGATATTGTTAACTGTGAGAGTAGAGATTCAAGTTAGACTTTTATACTTTAAATTTATATTTGCTCTAGGAACTTTAAGATGTAAACAATATCTTCTATTAATTTTTTAGATCCCTCCACTCTCCAAAAGGAAAATAAAAATCCTAATGCAATAACTAGATTCCTAGTAGGTACTGCCATCCCACCAATGCCATGCACCTCACCTAACAGTTATTGATAATACGCACACCGATGTGTGAATAATTCTTTATCCAGATACTTCTCTAAGTATGTTATAGTGACTTGATCTCTAAGTCATATGGGCTCACCTAACAGTTATTAACCACACTTCTTAGTTAAGCCCGATCCATTGTTCATAAGTAGGTGCAAAGTCATCATCGGATCCCTCACCTAATAGTTATTGGGCCCAACCCTATCCTTACCTTGGAGCAACTCTTTGCTAATAGAGTAGTTGCATGTTCTCGATGCAACTGAACCACTGTGACCAGTCGAGAATAATCAATACCAGTAGCATGCTCACACATCTACAACGGTGGAGACCTATGGACTTAATATTTATGGAAAGGTTTAGATTTAGCTCTCATCTAATTAATCATCATATGATCAATCTAATTAGCATGGGCTAAACCAAACTGTCAAGCAACCTTATCCAAGACTCAATCTTCCAAATTAATCAGATAAGTGGAGAACGATGGGGGTCTCCTTGTTGCTTTCCTTAGATACCAAGAAATTGATCAGATTAGCGAATGGAATCAATTAAATAATCACCTCCCGATTACTTACCTTAGACACCAATAGGTCAATAGACCTAAATAGATTAGCTTCGATGAATCAGGCTCAAACCATTGAGCCAAATTAGGTCCTTAGATTAATTGATTCTATACATGAGATTTAATCGATTTGATCAACAATAATTGTATGATCTTATAACTTAATTGACCTAATCTTAATCAATACTTGACTTAGTTTAATCAATTACTTAATCGAATTAGACCTATTGTGTTCAAATCAAAAGTCTTAGATGCAATCTAATTACATAACCTAATTTTTAATTTTTTCATAACCAAAACCCTCATGCATAAACATAAATTTCAGATTTTAAAACTAAATTTTAGATCTAATTTTTTTGTATGAAAGATAAGTTTTAAATTATGAAACTAATTTTCAGATTTAACATACAAGCATATATCTCATATATGTATATAAAATTTAGATCTAAATAAAAATTTAGATCACAACATAATGTCATATATCTCATATACAAATCATGAATCATATCGATAATAATTTTCAAACTTAAGTATGCAATCATATATCTCATATATGAATCATAAATCAGATCAAATTAATTTTTAAATTTATGCATGCATCTTCATATCACATAAACATGAACTAGAAACTATTCTAGAATAAAATTCAGATCTATGCATGCTTTCACATATCAACTATATGATCTGAAAATTAAATTTAATATAAATTTTAGATTCAAAGTAATCATCTATACATCTCATGTATCAAGAAAAATTAGATTTTAAAACTCTTTTTAAAATATGTATGTCAATTTTATGCATATGAAAATCCATGGCTCTGATACCATTATTGAAATTTTATGTCGGGGCATGCATGTATGTTTTAAAATTTTTTTTCTAAACAATACATTGGAGTAGAAGATTAAAATATCTTTTAATCTATGTCATGCATACATAAAATATAAAATACTAAGATCTACTTTATATGCTGAAATTGAACACATGCTGAATTTTATGCTGAAATTGAATATGTGATTGGATCACACACCTGTTTCTCAAATCTTTTCTTCAAATCTAGATCTAGAAGAGAGTAGATTCTCCCTTAGCTATGTAAGTATCTGATCTTTATAGGTATCCACTCAGGATCAGTCTAGAACAGCCATCTTTGGTATTGATTTTTTTTTCTAAGAAAAATTAGTCTGCAAATCTGAATGAAGCCTAGATCGCGATCAACTCTTTGATCCTTTTCTTGATCTTTTTTTCTCTTCTTCTTTTACCTTTTTTTTTCTTGATTATGAAGCAATCAAGGCCTTGAAACCAGCAAGCAAGAGAACACCCAAGCTCCTCTTGGGTGGGGAGATATGGGATGCTCAACACCTTTGGGCGTTGGGACCTTAAGGGGAGAAGAGAGGGAGAAGAAAGAGGGGGCATGGGGAGCTCCTTAGGGAGGCATGGGGTGCTGGAATTCAATACTTAGGAGCCTTAGGGAAGGTCCCTTTAAATAGGTATAAGGTTTGAATCCTATTCAAAATAATCACTTAATACAAGTCCTACTTATATTAGGAATCCTTATTTCTTTAGTTATTTGATCCCTTTTAGGAGATCCTATTGGTGCCAACTATTGGAGCCCTTGCACCCACAAATACACATGCCACATAGGGCCTAGGAGACACCCCTGCTGGTCCAACATGCCTTCTAATGGGTGGGCACACTCAACTTGATCAAATCAAGTGGCGTCCAATTAAAACTATCAAGAAAATTGATTAAGGGTTTAAACCCTTAATTCATATGATCCAAAACTCGAGGCATCCAATAATTGGAGCCCAATAAATCTAATTTATTTAGATTATTAGTAGATAATTAATTTAAATTAATCTTATCAAATAAAGAATTTAAATATAAAGAGAAAATTGGGTTCAATTATGTGCTAGCAAGGTTACGCTGAACCCAATAGTGTTTCTTTAAACCTAATTGAGACTTTATAAGCTCAATTACTTATTTCAGATCTAATCCTTTTATTATATGACCGCATAAGTTCAATTCATCTGGTAGTGATATATACAATAATTTTTATCATAGTATCATTAAAACTTCTTTCATTGGGTCGGAACAGTTTCACTTTAACTCATCAAAGATTGTTGATCTTGAGCAACCCTAATGAGCTCTCACCATCCATCAGTAACATCTAGCAGTATGCAGTGACAATCCAATAGAACCAAAAAAGAACCTCAAGGTGTAGTTAACATATGATTCAATCTCTCTATCATGAGTCTCGATTTTATAGCAGGTCATGGATAGATTCAAACCTCATCATCAGTCATATGATAGATTCGATCTGCTCAAGTTCAATTACGATCCTAATTAAAATTTTTTTCTATCAATCATACTGTTGTGACCACAGACTCTCGAGTTAGCCTCTCAAATCTCATCGAACTACTCCTCTCTATCAAGATCGATAGATTTCATCTAAATGTATATCCTACTCCTATAGTAGATCAACTGTCATCAACATCTACTAGAAGAACTCATTGAGATCATATTTATGTGTCAGTCAAACTCCACCAGCCTCACTGTGAGCAGTCGTATTATCATAGGTCAAAGGATCATTCACACAACTACAGCATTGAGATAATCACTGATGATTGAGTAGAAATCTAAATGATCTCTCATATGGTCATGCTCAGTACTAGTTGTTCTCTAACAACTACCCGCACTCATCCCTTAGTATCTTTACACTGTAGTCAGAGACTCATCTACCCCAAAGGAAGCGATCTATGCACCGATCTATCTAGATCGATCAACATTCTCATGATGATACTATAATCGAAAGTATTTAAGAATTATATACATATCTTTAATTCTCAATATCTTGAGAATATGTATCGAAATATTAATTTCATAGATGATTCAAAGACACATCACACTTGAATGAAAACAAACTTATCCTTTTATTGATCAAATCAATAAATTAAGTATAAAATTATATCCTAGATTTATTACAATGTGTCAGTCATATTGACTTCTAAGACATACATCTAACAGGTCAAACACGTGTGCGGCTCTAGAACTTTCAGATCTAGGATCATCGATTGTAGTGTATTTCAACCCACGCAAGGTATTTAGATCCAATCTTAATTTATCTATTTTATTTTTAGATTATATGTATATCTTTAATCCAAGGTATGGGTAGATATAGATTTGATCTATTGTATGTGAGATTAAAAGATTTAACTTAGATCGTTTCCACTGCTATTTCAAAAAGATTTTAAAATCTATGCATGCAACCATATTTGATTTTTTAATAGTGGTATTAGAGCTACTAATTTTTAAGACATGTATAATCTGATTTTTATGAAAGATCTAAAAGTTTGAATGATTTAATATTGATCTTGTGCTGTTATAAGATTATCCTGATATAGGATTTATCTCCTATATTGAAAAGATTGTCCTAGTATAAGATTGATCGATTTTGAGATCTATTTTTAAAATTTTTAAATCAATATTTTAGATCTAAAAATAATGTATATGATATATTTTTATCCATGTTAGATCTAAAATTAAAATGATTAAAGGTTCACATTGAACTGGTATAAGGTTGTCCTGATATAGGGTTTATCCCCTATATTAAAAAGGTTGTCCTATTTTGATGCGAATCAATTTTTTGAAAAATATTTTTAAAATATAATTAATCATTATTTTAGATCTAATTTTATATATATTTGATATATGTAATTTTAATTTTAGATCTAAAATTTAATATATATATGATATTTATTTATAGTTTAGATCTAAAATTTTATATATGTGATATATGACATTAGGTTTAGATCTGAAACTGTTTCAAGATCATAAGCCACTAATGAATGCAATGAAATATAATCTAAAATTTTTGAAATCTAAAAATTATGTTATTGCATGAAGGTATGGGTTGAATAAATTAGATCTAGTGATCAAACTACAATTAGATCAATTGATTAGATCAGGCTAGAACCCATTGTCGATTCTGAGCAGTTGATTGAACCTAATCAATGATTGGTTAGGATTAGGTCAAAGGGGCTCAAAGTCGAGATTAGTTATAGTTGATTGCATTGATTTATATTTTGATGTGAATTGATTGACTCAAGACCTAATTTGGCTTAGTTGTTCAGGCCCGGGTTAATAGGTTAACTTGATTGATTCTAATCGATCAATTTAGTATCCAAGGCAAGTATCTAGATGGTGGTTGTTTAATTGATTCCGTTGTCTGACCTGATCAATTTGTTAGTATTTAAGAAAAGCAACAGGGGGACCCCCACTCATTCTAACTTATCTGGCTATTTTGGAAGATTAAGTTTTGAATTAGGTTACTTATTGATTCGAGTTCACCCATACTGGCTAGATTGGTCAGATGTGAATTTGCTGATCTGAACTTGATCAGTCAGATATTAAATTTGATAACTTAGAAGAGATCTAAATCTAAATCTTCTGACTAAATATTAAATCTAGCAATCTTTCACCATTGTAGAGATACGGGTGCCTTTCTAACGTTGATCGTTGTCGACTGGTTACAGTGGTTTGATTGTATCGGGAAGGTATAATCACTTTATTGGCATTAGATGCCCTAGGATAAAAATGGGGTTGGGCCTAATAACTATTAGGTGAGGAACCCAATTATGACTTTACACCCACTAGTGAACAATGGATCTGACTTAACTAAGAAATATGTCAATAACTGTTAGGTGAGGCCACAGAACTTAAAGACCAAACCCACTACATCTTACTTAGTGAAGCAATGGATAAGGTGTTATCTACTTATTTGTCTGTGTTATGATCCAGGTGGTGTGCCCAAGGCCCAGGGGACAAAGGCTAAGGCCAAGGTCCATCATTCATGAGGGCTTCATAGAGGCTCTAGGGCTAGTTGGGCCCTAGGTTGAAAGGCTGTGGGCCTTTTGGGTTCTTGAGGTCTAGGTTATGTGGGCCTCAAAGGACCAACTCTTTATGGACCAGGTCTGGGCTTAGGATAGATGAGATTAGGTTGAGTCATGGGTGTACATGGGCTTGGGTTAACCTAATCTCCCATAGAGTTGGTCAAGGGAGTTTTGGGTTTGGGTCACTTGATCCGGTGTTTATATATACATGTACTTGTATAGGTTTCATCAAGCCAAGTAATAGATAACTCTTTCTCCCAAGACTCTCTCTCACTTCTCCCTCTCTCTCCAGCCATTCTCCATGCCCTAAGAGCAAGAAACCCTAGGGTTTCTTGCCGCCAGGTCCTAAAAAGGAAAGAAAAGCAAGGAGGTGCTAGCCCCTTCCCCCTTGCAGCCGTCGACTCTCTCTCTTCTTTCTCTCTTGCAGCCACCCAAGAATTAGGTCTAGGACCTGAAATCCCTTAAGAAGAGGTTGATACAAGTTCCTCTCAGATCTGGAGTTGATCTGAGATTGTTTGAGGCACGGGTGAGATCTCCATCGACAGATCTACAGGAAAGGCTGCAGCAGGATAGATCTGCAAGGTTTGTCTCCCTCTATCTTCTTCCCTATCTAGAATATTCTGATCCAAGATCTATAGATTGAAAAACCTTGGTCCAGGTCTGATCTGGTTGGGTACCAGATCTTGGATTTTTTAGAGGTGACTTTAGAGGCATTCTTCATCTGGAATGAAAGGCTGACGAAGAAGACAACAACCAGGCTGATTTCGTCAAGGGCCTTTGATCGAGTCCAGAAGTCTCCAGATTTGTTCGTTGCTAGTTTTACTACACCCAAGATCCGTGGGAGGAGCCAGGATCGTACTCCAATAGTTGGTATCAGAGCCACGATGGTGAGGAAGCAGTTTCAAGTGCGAGAAGTTGAAAATCCCAAGTACTAAAAATTTTCAGCAAGGTACCATCAAGGTATATTCTACACTTCTTGATTTTATATTGCTTGTTTGGCTTGGATCCAGTCATGGGCAGTAATATGAAGGTTGATGTCGAGAAGTTTGATGGCAAAAAAAATTTTTTCATGTGGAAAATCCAGATAGAGGATCTTCTGGTGCAAGCAGATCTGGATCAGGCTTTGGATGAGAAGCCTGAGGGAATGACGGATAGACAATGGGCATCGTTGGAGAAGAAAGCATGCTCGGTGATCAGAGGATGTTTGGCGGATGCAGCGTTGTATTCGATGCTGGAAGAAAAGACCCCGAAGGGCCTTTGGTCGAAGTTGCACACTATGTATATGGGGAAGAATATGTGCAACAAGCTGATGCTGAAGAAGAGGTTGTACAGTCTTCGAATGCAGGAGGGATCTGATGTGATTGACCACATTCAGAGGTTCGACCAGTTGTGCACGGAGTTGATGAATATCAGGGTGAAGCTGGATGAGGAGGATAAGTCCCTGTTGCTTTTGTGTTCATTACCAGGATCGTATGACTCTTTAGTGACTACACTGCTCTACAACAAGGAGACTCTGGAATATGAGGACATGGTCTCGGTGCTGAGGTCTAATGAGCAGAGGAAAAAGTTGACCAGGGATCGGGCTCCCCAGGAGGGTTTGGCAGTAGGGGAGAGGACAGGTAGAGGTAGAGGCAGAAGCAAGTCCAGGGGGCGGTCCAAGTCCAGGAAGGGAAAGAAAGAGGTGAAATGCTTCAAGTGCAAAGAGTTCGGGTACTTCAAGCGAGAATGTCCACTATGGAAGAGCAAGAAGGGAGAAAGAAGTGGCTCAGAATCAGTGAGTGCAGTTGCTGGGCAGCAGGTGGAGGATGATCTACTTGTGGTATCAGATGGTCACAGGCATTACACAGAGGAGTGGACACTAGACTCTGCGTGCTCACATCACTACACACCACACAGGTCTTGATTTGTGACATACACCAAGACAGATGAGGGATCAGTGACTCTAGGCGACAATCATCCTTGCAAGGTGGCTGGGATAGGGACAGTCAGGGTGAGGATGTTTGATGAGATTGTGAGGACATTGACAAATGTAAAGCACATCCTAGAGCTGGAAAAGAATCTGGTGTCACTAGGCTACTTGGAGTGCAGTGGATACAGCTTCAGCAGTAGGGCTAGAAGCGGAATACTGAACATCTCCAATGGAGCTATGGTAGTGATGAGAGGTAGGAGGTTGGACAATAACCTCTATCGCATGGAGGGATCTGTGGTGACCGGAGAGTCTGATGCAGCAGCTGTAGCACAGGACCAGCAGGGGACTTACAGGATGTGGCACTACCGCCTAGGCCACATGGATGACAGGGGGCTGAGGGAGTTGAACAGGAGAGGACTCATCTCTGATCTGGAGGATGGTGCTACAGGGGAAATCTGTGAGCCTTACCAGATGGGAAAGCAGAGGAGAGTTCAGTTCAACATCAGTACAGCCCGCAGTGCAGCCCCTCTGGAGTTAGTACACATGGATGTGTGGGGACCAGCTCCAGTTTTAGCTAGGAATGGGGCCAGATACTTCATGACCCTGATTGATGATTTCTCAAGAAAACTTTGGATTTACTTCATGAGAGCGAAGTCAGAGGTCTTCACCAAGTTCAAGATCTGGAGAGCTAAGGTGGAGAAGGAGCAGGGGAGGAGTGTGAAGTGTCTGAGGTCAGACAATGGCGGAGAGTACACCAACAGAGAGTTCTAGGACTACTATGAGAAGTGTGGGATCAGGAGACACTTCTCAGTTAAGGAGACTCCACAACAGAATGGGGTGACCGAGAGGATGAACAGAACACTTCTGGAAAAGGTATGATGCATGAGGCTGCAGGCAGGGCTTCCAAAGGAGTTCTGGGTTGACACAGTAGACGCAACGGGTTACTTGGTCAATCGGTCACCTCACACCAGGTTGGATGGCAGGCTTCCAGAGGAGGTGTGGTCTGGGAGGACAGTTGGGCTGGGCCATCTACGGATATTTGGGTGCACGGCCTATGTGCACATTGGAGCTGGTGAGCGGAGCAAGCTAGATGCCAGATCATGCAAGATGGTGTTTCTAGGCTATCTGCGAGGAGTCAAGGGATACAAGCTGTGGGATCCCTTGGAAAAGAAGGTCATCATTAGTTGGGATGTGACTTTTGATGAGGAGTCAGTCCTACAGAGGTGAGCAGGCATGGAGGAGCAGCAGGAGCAGGAGGAGGTCCAGCAGGGCGCTGCTGGACAGCTTACCTCTTTTATTTTGCCTCTTGCAGGTACTACGAGAGGACATGATATTCAGGTGGAGAACCTACCTAAGGTTTTTCCACAGGTGGAGAGGACTCGGATGGATGATCGAGGTGGAGAGGTCCAGCAGGAGCGAGCTGGATCGAGGACTGATATCGGTGTTGCCCTACACAAGCCCAAGAGAACCATCAGGCAATCGGACCGATATGGCTTTGAGGAGATGCTGTCATATGTCCTGGTGATAGCGAATGGAGACCCATATACGTATCAGGAGGCTACTGAGAGCCAGGACAGAGAGTGGTGGGTCCAAGAGATGTCTGAAGAGATGCAGTCTCACCATCAGAATCAGACGTGGCGATTGGTGCAGTTGCCACAGGGGAAGAGGCCCATTGGCTGCAAATGGGTCTACAGTCGCAAGGACAGAGTGGAGCTGGTTGAGGCCTTGAGACACCAAGGTGGAGATTGTTATGATCCAGATGGTGTGCCCAAGGCCCAGGGGACCAAGGCTAAGGCCAAGGTCCATCATTCATGAGGGCTTCATGGAGGCTTTAGGGCTAGTTGGGCCCTAGGTTGAAAGGCTGTGGGCCTTTCGGGTTCTTGAGGTCTAGGTTATGTGGGCCTCAAGGGACCAACTCTTTATGGATCAGGTCTGGACCCAGGATAGGTGAGATTAGGTCGAGTCATAGGTGTATATGGGCTTGGGTTAACCTAATCTCCCATAGAGTTGGTCAAGGGAGTTTTGGGTTTGGGTCATTTGATCCGGTGTTTATATATACATGTACTTGTATAGGTTTGATCAAGCCAAGTAATAGACAACTCTTTCTCCCAAGTCTCTCTCTCTCTTCTCCCTCTCTCTCCAGCCATTCTCCATGCCCCAAGAGCAAGAAATCTTAGGGTTTCTTGCCGCCAGGTCCTAAAAAGGAAAGAAAAGCAAGGAGGCGCTAGCCCCTTCCCCCTTGCAGCCGCCGACTCTCTCTCTTCTTCCTCTCTTGCAGCCACCCAAGCATCAGGTCCAAGACCTAGAATCCCTTGAGAAGAGGTTGATACAAGTTTCTCTCAGATCTGGAGTTGATCTGAGGTCGTTTGAGGTGCGGGTGAGATCTCCATCAACAGATCTACAAGAAAGGCTACAGCAGGACAGATCTGTAAGGTTTGTCTCCATCTACCTTCTTCCCTATCTAAAATATCCTGATTCAAGATCTACAAATTGAAAGACCTCAGTCCAGGCCTGATCTAGTTGGGTACCAGATCTTGGATTTTTTAGAGGTGATTTCAGAGGCATTCTTCATCTGGAACGAAAGGCTGATGAAGAAGACAGCAACCAGGCTGATTTCGTCAAGGGCCTTAGATCGAATCCAGGAGTCTCCAGATCTGTTCGTTGCTAGTTCCACTACACCCAAGGTCTGTGGGAGGAGCTGGGATCATGCTCCAATAGTCTTTGCTCATCAATAACTGTTAGATGAGGTGAGTATAGATTAGTGAGACCATAGTACCCACTAAAAATCGATCGCATATAGATTTTTGTTTCTCCACCCGAGGAGTGTGAGAGATTCGAGAAAATAGTGGGAGCCTTGTTTGATTTTAAAAGTTTTTAGAATAAATATTTAATAAGTACAAACATCTAACTAGAAACTATTCTCTTTACAGATAACTATGTCAAGTTTAAATCTTTTAGCCCATATTCTTGACACAAATAGGTAGATTAGGACAAACTATAAAGATTGGCTCCAGAATTTGAGAATCATTCTCAGTTCCAAAAAGCTAACTCATGTCCTAGACCAGGATGTGCTTATGTTACCAGCTCATCCATCCTTGATCAATGAGCCATATTTGAGAAGTGGATGGATGAGGACAATAAGGCGAAGTGTTACATTCTAGCATCCATGTCCAATGATCTTCAGCGACAGCATGAAGATATAAGGACTGCCAAAAATATGCTGACTCACTTGCAAGAGTTGTATGGGTAGCAAAATCACACAGCTTGTTTGGAGATCTCTTAGAGACTATTCAGAGTAAAAATGTGTGATGGACAGTCCGTCAATGATCATTGTTTGACAATAATCAAGAACATCGAAGAGCTTCAGATTATCGGGATGAACATAGATAAAGAATTGTAGGTGGATTTGATCCTTCAGTCTTTTCTTCATTCATATGGGCAGTTCATTATAAACAACCATATGAATAAAATTGATAGCATTTTGTTTGAATTGCTAAACATGTTGGTGATAGTTGAGGGTACTTTGAAAAGTTCAAGAGGTACTATTCTGACTGTGGAGCGGGCTTCCTCTTAGAGAAAGTCTTCTTTCAAAAAAAGGAAGCCTATGAAGAAGCAAAAGAATGAGACCAAGCCCAAGAAACAGATTTCAAAGAAGATCGACAACAACAGAAAGTATTTTCATTGCAATGTCGAAGGCTATTGGAGAAGAAACTGTCTGACCTACTTGACGACTATGAAGAACAGAAAGAAGGATGGGTCTTCTAAAGGTATATTGATGAATACTTAATTTAGGATGCTAGAGGTACTAAATATTGTAATCATTAATGTTATTTTATTAAGAATTTAATGCTATCTAGTCTATTTTGCAGGTAATTGGGAGTTTGGGTTCATACGATTCAATTTGGACTCAAATTGGTTCAGATTTGAGTGAACCAAGCAATCAGCTCTTATTTCAGTGTGAATGTAACTTAAAGATCAAGGGTCAAGAAGCAACCTCTCCAATCAAAGGCCCAGATTAAAAGATAAATGGAACTAAATGTGAACGTGACTTATTGATCAATTGGGGAGAATCAATATGAAGATCCAAGGATCCTTATTCACACTCCCATCTCTCTTTTCATGAAACCCTAGCTTCCTCACTCTATAAATAGAAGTCCAAGGCCTCCCTCTTTTTGAATCAAGCCAATGCCTAAGTTCTCTTCAAACTTCTCTCTTTCTCTCTCCTTCTTCCTCTTCTTCATAAATCTAGGGGAGATACTAACCTTAGCATAACATATTCCTCTATAGATCCCTTTTCCACATCCCATCAAATCTAGGAGAGGTTCTAATCCTAGTGCCACTATCTTTTCTCTGTTACATATCCACTTCTATCAATCTTTCTTCCTTGGAGTTTCTGTACCCAGCCTTTCAGCCATCCTGTTGCTGTCTGCATGGAGGAAGACGAAGGATTCAAAGAGACACATCCACCATCGGGCGCAGGAAGAAGATCAACTTGGTTTAGTTATCTTGTATCATAATTTTATTTTTTTTCTTTATGTATGCTTCTTTATTAGATTAATGAAAAGTAATTTTATTTTTCATGCTTCTTTTCTTTCTTAATTTTTTTTATAATTTATTATTTTTTTCTTTTATATTTTCAAAATAATCAACTAAGGTCCTTGCGGATATGATTCTGACTCACCCTATCTACATAGTAGTGAGTAGGATTAATTTTGGTGTGCTACATTATGCATCAAATTTTAATGCCGTTGTCAGAGATTTTGGTGCGCTTGTTTTGAAAAAATTTTTCAAAATCAAACAAAAAAATTCTATAAAATAAAAAAAAAATTTTATTACTTTTTAGATTTTTATTTCTTACTTTAGATTGCTTGATTGCCTTTTATGTATTCTTTTTCAAAATTTTTGCCTCATATTACTCTTCGTATATGGTAGATTTACTATTTTATATTTAGATTTCTTTATTTACATTCATAAAATTATTTTTTACTTCCTATAACCTAATAATTTACTGCTTTCTATAGATTAGAATAATTTACTATTTTATATAATTAGTAATTTCTTACTTCATAAGTAGATTAGATTCTTAGCCTTTTATTTGGATTACATAGTTACCTTTTATTTTTAACTGTGAGATTACCTTATTTGCATAGTTAAGTAGTTACCTTATTTATTATTGCCTATTATTCTTAGTGATTTACTGCTTTCTATAGCTTAAAATAATTTATTACCCTAAAAGTAGATTTGATTTATTACTTTATTTGTAGAATACCTACTTGCCTTTTAATCTTAGTATGATTTACTTTTCATTTAGTTAGATTCACTTGATCTTCTAATATCTAATTAACCTAATTTAAAAACTTACCTTTTATTTCTTCTTACTAAAAGATAACATAATATAAAAGGAATACAATGATAATACATAACGCTTGACTAATATAAATAAATCAATTAAATTTTAAAATCCACTTAACATGTTTGGACATCTTTTTCTTTTGCATTGCATATTTTCATAAAAAAAAAAATCTTAAGGGCAAAACCCTAATCAACATAAGGTGGAGATTTCATCACCCTTTCTTGGCCCATAAATCACCACCTTGCAATTACATTGACCTAAACTTCTAATTTAAAATCGATTTGACGTTGACCCTTAAGGATCCTCGAGCTCAATAGGATAAGAAACCCTAAAAGTTAGATCAGGTTCAGGTTAGTCAGTTTAACTGGTGTCTAAAAAAGTGGTTCAGGGATTACGTCTTGAAGGAAGGTGGTCCATTAATTGATTCCGTTCGCTAATTTGGCTAACACAGTTGATGTCTAAGAAAAGCAACGGGGGGACCCCCACCAACCTTACACTTATCTGACCAGTTGAGTGGCTAGTCTGCTACTTGAAGTGCTTGAAGGTGACCTTGGCAGTTAGGAGCTGTCTAGATCTAGGATAACCGATAGATAAGATTGATTGAACCACTTGATTATTGACTAAAAATATCAAATCTAATTAATTCTTCTCTATCTTCTTAGCATTAGAACTCTTTAGGTTCTCTTCTTTAGAATTCTTTTCCCTCCTCCTACTCTCCTCTTCTCTTTCAAAAAAAAAAATTATTGAAATTAAAACTCGATGAGATCTTTTGGGTGCATGCTAGGACGCCGATCATTACAACCTGATTTACACCCATTAGACCTAGAGCTAGAAAAAATGATTCGAATAAACCAAATCAAAACCATGGAACCAAAATAAGAGACTGACCCACCACGACAATTGAGAGAGTATTTTACTCCCTCATCTTACACTTACTCATCATGTATCTAGCCTCCTCCTGTGGAGGTGGGACAATATGAAATCAAGTTCAGCATTATTCAAATACTTCCATCATTCTATGGACTGACGAATGAGGATCCGTATAAACACTTGGACAAATTTTTTGAGATATGCTCCATAGTAAAAATCCAAAACTTCTCCAATGATGCCCTCAGGTTGAATCTGTTCCCTTTTTCACTTAAAGACAAAGCCAAGCATTGGTTAAACTCCCTAGATTCCATAATCATTTCAACTTGGAACCATCTTCAGAGAGAATTCCTCAAGAAATACTTTTCAATTAGAAAAATAAATCAAATTAGAAAAGCCATCACTAGTTTTTCCCAATTGGATGGTGAACTTTTTCATGAGACATATGAAAGGTTAAGAAATCTTATTCGTAAATGCCCCCACCATGCTATCCCCAAATGGAAACTTGTTCAGTGTTTCTATGATGGTCTATCGAAGAAACACCGATAAATGATCGATGCATCATGTGGTGGGACATTCATGCTAAAGAGTGAGGACGAGGCTTGGCAGCTCTTTGAAACACTTAGTTAGAACTCCCTACATCACATGTTTGCCACCTCTAGAGAACAACCTATGTCTCAACAGAAAAGAGGTGGAATCTATCAGATTGAAAATGTTATGGATATCCACAGTAAGGTAGATGAGTTATCCCAAAAATTAGACCATCTTCTGAATACCGGACACTCTTCGATTCTACCTAATCTAGTGCAAGATGTTTGTGCATTATGTGCAAACCCGACTCATTTTGTTAGTGAATGTCCAACCGCACCTTAATTTTTTGAATTTATGCATGAGCAGGTCCAGCAAACTCAAGCCCAACAAGCTCGTAGATCAAGAAATGATCCATATTCAAACACTTATAATCCCGACTGGAGAAACCACTCAAAATTTTCTTAGAGATCATAGCTAGTGGTTGGCCCTACTGTACCTAGATCAAATTATCAGAATCCGACATATAGGCATGGACCATACCACCAGTTTCAAAATACTCCTCAACCATCTATCACTGGTCACAGCTCAACTTTTGAAAATAAGGTTCTAAAAGTACTAGAACGATTAGAAGTCAACACCCAGACCCTTAACTCCCACACGTAATCCATTGCTAAGCTAGAGACCCAAATAGGTCAACTAGCAACCGCAGTCAGTAGGAGAGAAGGAGAAAAATTACCTAGCCAATCTGAGAGCAAGCTGAGAGGACAATTCATGGTTGAGAGCTCCAATACTCCAGATACCTTTTCTGAACATGCCAAATCAATCATGACTCTCAAAAGTGGGAAGATCATTGAACACACGAGTAAAATCAATAAGACCGACCCTAGACCTCTGACTAAGCCCAAATCACCTAAGAGCAAGGAGGACACAAAAGTAGAAAAGGGACCAACTGCACTAGAATCACCTTACTTGCCTAAAGCCCTATTTTCGAGTGCCCTAAAAGCCCCCACTCTTGTGGATAAGAAAGGAAGAAGACTTGATGAGATGTTGGAATTATTTAAGCAAGTCCAAATTAATCTCCTCCTTCTAGATGCACTCAAATAGGTCCCAGCTTACGCAAAATTTTTGAAAGAATTGTGCACCCAGAAACGTAAATCTCGATCATAACTCTCAAAGAAAGTATGCCTCACCGAACAAGCTAGCTTTGTATTCCAGCACGCTACCCTTCCAAAGCTTAAAGATCCAGGTACCCCTACCATTTCTTGCATTATAGGAGACCTTCACATCGAACAAGCTCTCCTAGATCTAGGGGCGAGTGTGAACCTTTTACCTAGCTCGGTTTATAAACTTTTTGGATTTGAAGAATTGAAGCCCACATCGGTCACTCTACAGTTAGCTGATAGATCAATTAAGACACCATGTGTGATGATCAAGGATGTTTTGGTCAAGGTAGATGAGTTCTATTTTTTAGTTGATTTTTTAGTCCTTGACATGGAATTGAGTGGCAATCCAAGGCAAATTCCCATTATCTTAGGTAGATCCTTCCTAGCTACGGCAAATGCGTGCATCAATTGTAGGACAGGAGTCATGGACATATCATTTGGGAATAAGAAACTGAGATTAAATGTGTTTAGTGCATCCTAGAGACCATCAATGGATAGTTGCTTCGAGATAGATACATTCGAGGATATTATAGAGGAAGAAACATCAATGATTTTTTCATATGACTTTTGAGACACCCATTTGACGTACTTTGGAGTGGACGACTGTGATATGGAGGGAGGTAGTGAAGAAGTAAATATTTTAGTTGATACATCAAATGATGAAACTACTCCCCATTGGACAATCAAGTATGAGCCATTGCCTGCATTAGCTAATACACCCATAGCCCCATCATTAGAATCACCACCTGCACTAGAATTAAAGCCACTTCCGGCCACACTCAAGTATGCATTCCTAGGACCTAATGATATCCTTTCGGTGATCATTGCATCAGACTTGACCCCGGATCAAGAAGCACAATTCGTTGGTATTCTGAAGGAAAATAAAAAGGCTATCGGCTGGTCCATTATCGATTTAAAAAAAATTGACCCCTCCATCTATATGTACCATATTTATTGTGAGGCAGATGTCAAACCCCATCGAAACATGCAGAGGAGACTGAACCTAAATATGCGGGAAGTAGTGAAGAAAGAGGTGGTAAAATGGTTAGACGCTGGAATCATCTACCCCATATCCGATAGTAAATGGGTCATCTCTACTCAAGTAGTACCTAAAAATGCAGGTATTACTGTGGTGAAGAATGAAGAAGATGAATTGCTTCCCACTCACACACCATCTGGTTGGTGAGTGTGCATTGACTATAGGAAACTCAATGCCGTTACTAGAAAGGATCATTTTTCATTATCCTTCATCGATCAAATCCTAGAACGGCTAGTAGGTCAATATTTTTTTTGTTTCCTAGATAGTTATTCGGGATACAATCAGATACATGTATTTCTGAATGACCAAGAGAAGACCACCTTCACTTGCCCCTACGGCACTTTCACTTTTCGACGTATGTCGTTCGGACTCTGTAATGCACCCGCTACATTTCAACGGTGCATTTTGACCATTTTTCGGATATGGTGGATAAATATCTTGAAGTATTTATGGATAATTTTTCTATATTTGGAATCACTTTTGAGGATTGTCCTCATAACCTCTCCAAAGTCTTTGAGTACTGCACGGAGATAAATTTGATTTTAAGTTGAGAAAAGAGCCATTTCATGGTTCGGGAAGGAATCGTATTGGGACATATTATTTTCGAAAGGAGGATTGAGGTAGATAAAGCAAAAATTAAGGTCATCTCAAAACTACCACCCTCCACTTCGGTTCAACAAATATGATCTTTCTTAGGTCATGCTGGATTTTACAGACGCTTCATTAAAAATTTTAGTAAAATATCGAGACTCTTGTGCAATCTGCTGGCTAAGGATACACCATTTGTCTTTAATGAAGAATGTCTACAAGCCTTCTACACATTACGAACAGTCCTAACAATAGCACCCATAATAAAACCTCCTGATTGGTCCTTTCCATTTGAAATCATGTGTGATGCTTTCGATTTTGCAATAGGAGCCATCTTAGGTCAAAGAATCAATAAGGAGCCACATGTGATCTATTATGCTAGCAAAACACTATCCGATGCTCAATTGAACTACACTACGATAGAAAAAGAGCTACTTGCA
Source organism: Elaeis guineensis (assembly GCF_000442705.2). Lineage (NCBI taxonomy): Eukaryota > Viridiplantae > Streptophyta > Magnoliopsida > Arecales > Arecaceae > Elaeis > Elaeis guineensis. Next base: position 48,546,413 of record NC_025998.2, read on the forward strand.
GTGGTATTTGCCCTTGATAAATTTCATTCATATCTGTTAGGGTCTAAGATTCTAGTGTATTCTGATCACACGGCTTTGAAACATCTGCTCTCAAAGAAAGATACTAAATCATGATTGATCAGATGGATCCTTCTGCTTCAAGAATTTGATCTAAAAATCTGAGACAAAAAGGATTCCAAAAATATGGTCACTGATTACATTTCTAGAATCTTAGTTGATCATACGATGGGTACAGATGAAGTCAAGGAAAAATTTTCTGACAAATAACTTTTTGCAACATCCTCTGACCAAATCCCATGGTTTGCCCACATCATTAACTACTTGGCAATAGGACAAGTTCCTCTCCATTGGATAAAATAGGAGAAGGATCGATTCTTCTCACCGGTCAAACATTATTATTGGGAGGAATCTGAATTGTTCAAACATTGCCCTAACCAAGTGATTCGATGCTGTGTCCCTAAGGGTGAGTATCAAAGTATACTTATCTTTTGTCACTCTTATGCATGCGGGGGACATTTCAGTGTGAAGAAAATGACCACAAAAGTGTTACAAAGTGGGTTTTACTGACCGATATTATTTAAGGATGCACATAAATTTTGCCTTGAGTGCTTGCGCTGTCAACAAACGAAAAATATTTCTAGAAAAAACATGATGCCCCTATCTCCCATCTTAGTCGTGGAAGTTTTTGATGTTTGGAGAATCGATTTTATGGGCCCCTTTCCTTCATCCTATGGATATGAATATATTTTGATCGCGGTAGATTACGTATCTAGATGGGTTGAGGCTATGGCAACCAGAACGAATGATTACAAGGTGGTAATCAAATTCATCCAATAGAATATCTTAAGTCGATTCGATTGCCCAAGAGCCATTATTAGTGATGGAGGTACATACTTCACGAATAGGCACTTTAAAAGTTTAATGAAAAAATATGAAATCATTCACAAAGTTGCCACACCATATCACCCCCAAACTAGTGGTCAAGTGAAAGTCTCCAACAGGGAGATCAAATGAATTCTTGAGAAGACGATTAGGCCTGATCGACAAGATTGGTCTGGATGATTAGACGATGCATTATGGGCCTACCGTATTGCATACAGGACCCCGATAGGAATGTCTCCTTACCGACTCATTTTTAGAAAAATCTGCCATCTGTCGGTAGAGCTAGAACACCGCGTATTTTGGGCCATAAAGCAATTCAATTTTGACATGAAAAATACGAGTAGTAATAGGAGACTACAATTGAATGAATTAGAAGAGCTACGCAATGAAACATATGAGAGTTCACAAATTTATAAGGCTCGAACTAAGGTTTATCATGATAAATACATTTCACAAAAAAATATTTGAACCTAATCAAAAAGTATGACTTTATAATTCGAGGTTGCGACTATTCCCTGCAAAACTTCGTTCACTTTAGGATGGACCATATGTCGTATCTCAGGTGTTCCCTCATGGAGCAATTGAAATCAAAGATCCTAAATAGGGAAACACCTTCAAATTAAATGGCCAACAATTGAAACATTATGTGGATGAAATTAGAGATGGCGAGCAAGTTGACTCAATTGAATTACAAGATCCAGTTTACAATTGAACTTTAGCTTGGTCTGGCTGAAGACCTTAAACTTAGTGCTTATTGGGAGGCAACCCAATATTTTATTTTTCAGCTATCCAATTTTTTTTTTATTTTATAAAATTTTTTGAAAAAAATAATTAGCCAAGTTGGGGGGAGCAACATGATCAATAGAGTCAAGAACACACTAGCCCAGCAATGAACGACATCTTAATCAATATTACACATATCGAACTTAGGTGGTGTCCTTTTTTGTTACACTCTATTTTTGCTTTGTTATGATTCTCTTCTTCTATTGGAGACAATAAAAATTAAGTTGGGGGGGAGAATAACTAATTAAGTCCTCGAGTATGGTTAGAAATAATTAGTTTTGTGCATTTAAATTTTATCTCAATTTAAAGTTAACTAGGCACTCTAATTAATAAATGATTAATGATCTAGATAATTTTAGAGATATTGAAGAAAAAATTATTAAGGACACTTAATTAATGAAAGAATTTAGATCAGACTAAATTTTGAAGTGATTCTAGAACCCTTTTCCCACCATCTCAATGAAGAATTTGCTTTATGGGGGTATGGGTGGAAAGATCGAGGTATGTAAAAAAAAAATTATTATTTAAAAGAAAAGAGAGATAAAATAAAAAAAAAAAGATTTTTAACATTTCTCGCTAAGTAACTGGGTCCCTTCGCCTAAGCAAGCATTATTGTTCGTATCAAAAGGTGAGAATGTAAAGAAACCTCTTGTATAGTCAGTTTTAACTCATTGTCTTTTTGACTTGAGTTAGTAAGCCTGAGGGGTGCCTTACACCTAATACCCTAAAGCCAACTGGTTTGAGAGTTATTAGCCTAAAGCTCGCAATAAGAGTCAATTAGAAAGCTTAAGAGGTTAGGACATTGCACTGACTATACATGTAAATATTTCTTCAAAAAAAAAAATAAGGAGACTAAATTATAAGAAGACAATAAAGTCTGCTCACACCAAGTTTGAGGATTTAAAGAGTAGAGTGAAAAGTCGATGAAAGAAGATCTCTAAAAATTTTATGGCTAATACTCAACCATTAATTGGATCATATTGATAATCCAATGAAGTACCTCTTTAATGATCTAGCTGGATATCAACTATAGTTAAGAATGTCTAGGATAACTTTCAATTCAAGGATAATTTGGTGTACAATACTAATGTATCTATTTTACTCGAGGATGAGTAAAGTTCAAATTGGAGGGTGTGATGAATACTTAATTTAGAATGCTAGAGATACTAAATATTATAATTATTAATATTATTTTATTAAAAATTTAATACTATCTAGTTTATTTTGTAGGTAATTGGGAGTTTAGATTCATACGATTAAATTTGGACTCAAATTGATTCAGATTTGAGTGAACCAAGCAATCAGCTCTTATTTCAGTGTGAACATAACTTATAAATCAAGGGTCAAGAAGCAACCTCTCTAATCAAAGATCCAGATTAAAAGATAAATGGAACTAAGTGTGAACATGACTTATTGATAATGGAGGAGAATCAACAAAAAGATCCAAGGGTCCTTATTCACACTCCCATCTCTCTTTTCATGAAACCCTAGCCTCCTCACTTTATAAATAGAACCCCAAGGCCTCTCTCTTTTTGAATCAAGCCAATGTCTAAGTTCTCTTCAAGCTTCTCTCTTTCTCTCTCCCTCTTCCTCTTCTTCATAAGTTTAGGGGAGGTACTAACCCTAGCACAACATATTCCTCTATAGATCCCTTTTCCACATCCCATCAAATCTAGGAGAGGTTCTAATCCTAGTGCTGCTACCCTTTCTCTTTACATATTCGCTTCCATCAACCTTTCTTCCTTGGAGTTCCTGTACCAAGCCTTCCAACCATCCTGTCGCTGTCTGCATGGAGGAAGATGAAGGATTCAAGGAGACACATCCACCATCAGGTGCAATAAGAAGATCAACTTGATTTAGTTGTCTTATATCATAATTTTATTTCTTTTCTTTATGTATACTTCTTTATTAGATTAATGAAAAGTAATTTTATTTTTCATACTTCTTTCTTAGTTTTTTTTATAATTTATTATTTTTTTTCTTTTATGTTTTCAAAACAATCAACTAAGATCTCTGCGGATATGATCCCGACTCACCCTATCTATATAGTAGTGAGTAGGGTTAATTTTGGTGTGCTACGATATGTATCACTATGTCTAGCTAGCACTAGACATGAGGTTTAGGTTCAATTTCAGGGATGAATAAGATTTGATCTATGATCCAAGAAGTCTATAAGAGATTGGTTTTAAGTGCTAATTAATTTTAAATTAGATCTGATTTAATTAGACTTAATTGGATTAAAAATTCAAGTTAAACTTGATCCTAAATCCTAAACAATTTAGGATTGATGGCATATTCGAAATTGGTTTGAATCAGGTTCGAATTGGATTCGTTTTGATCCATATTTAGATTAGATCCTTAGAGTCTAATTTTACTGAGATTCTCTCTCTTCATGGTTGACCAAAGAAGGGTGGGGGTGCTAGTTTTGTCGTCCTTTCTTAGGTCTAGGCATGGGTGCATGGGGGCACCAAGTTTAGTGCCTATCCTATCTCAAATAGGACTCCTTAGATAAGGGATGGAATAATTCAAAGCTGATTTGAATTAGGACTCTTAGTCTATTGGGTCATGAGGAATCATCTATAAATAGAAAGGACCTCTAACTATCAAAATATAACAATTAGATTGTATGCTAAGGTGAGAAAGAGAGAAAGGTGGCATCCAAGAGAAGAGAAGCATCTCCTCTCCTTGGCGTGTGGATTTTGGGGCTGATCTCCTCCACGTGTAAAGAGCTCTAAGCATTCCAATTCCAAGTGTGAGGCATCACAGCAAAAATCTTCTTCCTCCCCTCCTTACTGTCTTGAGAAAGTATGATGATCTGAAGTTTCATTCTGCTTTCCTACGAAGCTTGGCGTGTGTGTGAAGTAGAGGGTTTGTACGTTCAAACCTTTGCGAGGCTTTAGATTTAAGAATTCTTTAGGGATTTGATCCCTGTTCTACTGCGTATCAGGTAAAAGACAAAATCTATGTTAGCTTATTATAGAAATATTTTGAGATACTCTCTAGCGATCCGATCCCGAATCAGATTTTTTTACTTCAACTGGTATCAGAGCCAGACTTTGATATATGGATGGATAACTGATTTTTTTTAATAGTTTTATATATGATATGTAATTGAAATTTTATGTTAGATATTAAATCTAATTTAGATCTGTTTAAATAAAATTTATGATCTGATTTTGATTAGATTTCATTATCCTAATCAATGGTTGGTTAAGATTTGTTATAAATCTATTATAACAGATTTTTTTTTGCAGATTTTTATTAGAATAACAATCTGTTTTAAAATCTATTTTAAACTAATTTTTATAGAATTTTTATGTTATTATTTTGGATTAAAAGTTAGACTTATCTCAGATATAAATTGAATCTATTTTGATAGATTTTCAGATCTAATTTTTAACAAAATTCTACACAACATCGAAATAGATTTAACCAAAAATTTAATCTTTATGTGTTCATATATGCATCTAAATATTTTTCTATATGATTTCAGATCTGAATTTAATATTTTATATTCTTTATAAATTAAGTTTCAGATTTGATATGATATATATGATGCATTAGATCTGATTAGATTAGATGAAGAACATGGTTGATATGATCAAAATCATGTACATGCCTACTTTGTTTCAAAAATTATATATAGATGTGATTTTGATTTGAAATTAGATTTCAGATCCTAGTAGCCCAATATTTGGATTGATAAGATCATCTGACCGTCCGATCATAAGAGAAAGTAGGGATTAATGTCCCTCTCTTGCCCATTCGATGTGTTCTCTTATGATGTGTAGAGGTGTCATTATGATCTTGTTTCATAAAAAAATAGTAAACAGATTTTTATAAATTATTTTGATCATGAATATATTTAGATTAGATCTAAAGTGATTTATGACTCAATACAATTTCAATAAGATAAATTTAAATATAAAATTATTTTAAAATCTGAAAGCATATTACATTAGATATAATTGATAGTGATCTAAAAGTAGTCATGATACATATGATGTATATATGAAGTTTAGATCATAATTATGTATATTTAATTGTTAAACATATATATGAAAATTAATTTTCATGATATGAATATGTGGTATGCTTCACTTGAATCCTTAGTAGAATAGTTCTACAAACTGAAATATATATTTTACATACTTAATTTAGAATTAAGTTTAAAATGATCTACATTTGAGAATTGAAGATTTTTTAAGACACCACATAAATTGATGGGCAATGATTAGCATGAATCAGATCCTCCTACTGGATTAGATCTAGGGTTAGAAACAAATATAGACTAAATAAAAAAATTGATTGAATCTAATTAAGAGTTGAATTAAATTAGATCAGAATTTTTTTAGATCAACCTCAATAGTTGTAGTTTGATCAAGTCAATATTTTTGACCATACTAAATGGACTATGATCATGGCCTAATGGTTGAGCCTGAATCTTCTGATGGATCAAATTAAAACTAATTAACCAGTTGGTGTCTAAGGTAAGTTTGACAGTTTTAAGTTTGGCGTCTATGATGATTTAATGACATATCCCTCCCACCGATCTCAATAATCTGGCCGACATAGTATATTATATTTTGATTAGGTCACTAATCGATTCGGACTGACCCATGCCATTAAGATAAATCAGTGTGACTGATTTAGATATCTTTAGACCAACTTGTATATAGTCTTCTTTATGACTTGGTAAAGTCAACGAGAGGATTTACGACTTGTAGATCAATTTCTTCTCTCATTCTCAAATCATCAAATTAAATCTTCTAAATTATTAGGTTCTTAAAATGATACAATTATGAAGATTACTAGTTCATAGCCTCCCATTAAGGTACGTGATAATGAGTTTAATATTCTAAATAGATATTGGAGGTGCCACATGCCTGGTGTCTATTAGGCATTAGAATTATCATTCATCATATGACCATCTTGTTGTATCCTTCAAATCAATGCTCAGGTTGATCGAGCCACACTCAGATCTGAATATTCATTTATTGGATGTGCTTGATGTAGTCATGTTAATAGTTGGACTTAACCAGAATTTTCAGTTGAGGCACCACACACCTACTGAAGAGATACCTGGGGCAAAATTTATTTGCTAAAAGTTGTTTGGAGAAACAATTGGTTAGAAACCTACCCATGGTGCACTACGGTTGGTTGAGCCACACTCAGGTCCAAATACAATCTGTGTGGATTTTAGTATCTGCTAAGAAATTAATGTAATTCTTTGAATTGAAGGTAGAGGCTACCAATTCGTATAAAATAGTGAAAAAATCTTTAAACTAATGTTAATATATTTAGTATTAAAATAATTTATATACTAATAGGTTTATATTTTTTTTCTACTATGGCTAATACACTATCGCTCCATTCGTTGCTGGATAGTGACAAGCTTACCGGATCTAACTTCAATAGCTGGTATCGAAAGTTGAAGATCATTCTAGAGCACAAAAGGATCTTTACGTGCTTACGAATCTAGCACCCAAAGAACCTGCTGCCACTGCATCTCGTGCTGCGAAAGATACTTATTTGAAGTGTCTCAGTGACCACATGATTATGCGTTGCATCATGAGGGCAGTAATGAATGATGAACTTAGCCATAAGTTTGAGGATGCACAATCAGAGGATATGATTCAAATATTGAATAAGTCCTTCGGCACCCTTAAGGATGTGGAGAGACATAAAATCTCCTATACTGTATTCAATGCCCACATACGATAGGGGATGTCAGTCATCGATCATGCATTATACATGATCGAGCAGATTGAACACTTAAGCAAACTTGATTTTTCATTACATGAACAGTTGGACAAGGATACTATCCTAAACTCACTATCAAAATCCTACCTATCCTTTTTGAGTCATTATAGAATGATCAATCCTGCAGTAAACTACTATGATTTGCTAGGATTACTGCAGACATTCGAGAAGGACTATCAGCTCCAGAAGGAGCCGATGCATGTAGTGGGGGGTTCATCTGTAAGTTGTCAATCCTTTAAGAGAGAAAAGAAGAAAAGATGTAGAAAATTATACCATCGATCCAAAGTCAAAGCAGAGCAAAAAGTTGAAAGTCAATAGGAGCTAGACAGAATGCTTTTTTTGTAAGAAGCTAGGTCATTGAAAAAAAAATTATCCTGTATATATAGCTTCTTTTTGATCCAAAAAGACCAAGAA